>NC_042969.1:58266576-58355637 GCF_901001165.1 Salmo trutta | reverse complement strand
ATGTGGAGCGAGGGAGGGAAGTGGATGAGAAGGGGGAGATAGGGACCAAGGTACTGGGATTCTGATGTGGAGCGAGGGAAGTGGGATGAGAAGGGTGAGTAGGACCCAAGGTGCTGGGATTCTGATGTGGTGCGAGGGAAGTGGATGAGAAGGGTGAGATAGGGACCCAAGGTGCTGGATTCTGATGTGGAGCGAGGGAAGTGGATGAGAAGGGTGAGATAGGGACCCAAGTGCTGGGATTCTGATGTGGAGCGAGGGAAGTGGATGAGAAGGGGTGAGATAGGGACCCAAGGTGCTGGGATTCTGATGTGGAGCGAGGAAGTGGATGAGAAGGGGTGAGATAGGGACCCAAGGTGCTGGGATTCTGATGTGGAGCGAGGGAAGTGGATGAGAAGGGGTGAGATAGGGACCCAAGGTGCTGGGATTCTGATGTGGAGCGAGGGAACGTGGATGAGAAGGGGTGAGATAGGGACCCAAGGTGCTGGGATTCTGATGTGGAGCGAGGGAAGTGGATGAGAATGGGGTGAGATAGGGACCCAAGGTGCTGGGATTCTGATGTTGGAGCGAGGGAAGTGGATGAGAAGGGGTGAGATAGGGACCCAAGGTGCTGGGATTCTGATGTGGGCGAGGGAAGTGGATGAAAGGGTAGATAGGACCCAAGGTGCTGGGATTCTGATGACGAGGAGTGAGGAAGATAGGGACCCAAGGTGCTGGGATTCTGATGTGGAGCGAGGGAAGTGGATGAGAAGGGTGAGATAGGGACCCAAGGTGCTGGGATTCTGATGTGGAGCGAGGGAAGTGGATGAGAGAAGGGGTGAGATAGGGACCCCAAGGTGCTGGGATTCTGATGTGGAGCGAGGGAAGTGGATGAGAAGGGTGAGATAGGGACCCCAAGGTGCTGGGATTCTGATGTGGAGCGAGGGAAGTGGATGAGAAGGGGTGAGATAGGGACCCAAGGTGCTGGGATTCTGAATGTGGAGCGAGGGAAGTGGATGAGAAGGGGTGAGATAGGGACCCAAGGTGCTGGGATTCTGATGTGGAGCGAGGGAAGTGGATGAGAAGGGTGGATAGGGACCCAAGGTGCTGGGATTCTGATGTGGGGAGCGAGGGAAAGGTTGGAGGATGAGAAGGGTGAGATAGGGACCCAAGGTGCTGGGGATTCTGATGTGGACCGAGGGAAGTGGATGAGAAGGGGTGAGAGGTTATGAGATGTTAAGGGTTAAGGTACTGGGATTCTGATGTGGAGCGAGGGAAGTGGATGAGAAGGGTGAGATAGGGACCCAAGGTGCTGGGATTCTGATGTGGAGCGAGGGAAGTGGATGAGAAGGGGTGAGATAGGGACCCAAGGTGCTGGGATTCTGATGTGGAGCGAGGGAAGTGGAATGAGAAGGGGTGAGATAGGGACCCAAGGTGCTGGGATTCTGATGTGGAGCGAGGGAAAGTGGATGAGAAGGGGTGAGATAGGGACCCAAGGTGCTGGGATTCTGATGTGGAGCGAGGGAAGTGGATGAGAAGGGGTGAGATAGGGACCCAAGGTGCTGGGATTCTGATGTGGTGCGAGGGAAGTGGACTAGAAGGGGTGAGATAGGGACCCAAGGTGCTGGGATTCTGATGTGGAGCGAGGGAAGTGGATGAGAAGGGTGAGATAGGGACCCAAGGTGCTGGGATTCTGATGTGGTGCGAGGGAAGTGGACTAGAAGGGTGAGATAGGGACCCAAGGTGCTGGGATTCTGATGTGGAGCGAGGGAAGTGGATGAGAAGGGGTGAGATAGGGGCCCAAGGTGCTGGGATCTGATGTGGAGCGAGGGAAGTGGATGAGAAGGGTGAGATAGGGACCCAAGGTGCTGGGATTCTGATGTGGAGCGAGGGAAGTGGATGAGAAGGGTGAGATAGGGACCAAGTGCTGGGATTCTGATGTGAGCGAGGGAAGTGGATGAGAAGGGGTGAGATAGGGGACCCAAGGTGCTGGGATTCTGATGTGGAGCGAGGGAAGTGGATGAGAAGGGTGAGATAGGGACCCAAGGTGCTGGGATTCTGATGTGGAGCGGGGGAAGTGGATGAGAAGGGGTGAGATAGGGACCCAAGGTGCTGGGATTCTGATGTGGAGCGAGGGAAGTGGATGAGAAGGGTGAGATAGGGACCCAAGGTGCTGGGATTCTGATGTGGAGCGAGGGAAGTGGATGAGAAGGGGTGAGATAGGGACCCAAGGTGCTGGGATTCTGATGTGGAGCGAGGGAAGTGGATGAGAAGGGTGAGATAGGGACCCAAGGTGCTGGGATTCTGATGTGGAGCGAGGGAAGTGGATGAGAAGGGGTGAGATAGGGACCCAAGGTGGCTGGATTCTGGATGTGGAGCGAGGGAAGTGGATGAGAAGGGGTGAGATAGGGACCCAAGGTGCTGGGATTCTGATGTGGAGCGAGGGAAGTGGATGAGAAGGGTGAGATAGGGACCCAAGGTGCTGGGATTCTGATGTGGAGCGAGGGAAGTGGATGAGAAGGGTGAGATAGGGACCCAAGGTGCTGGGATTCTGATGTGGAGCGAGGGAAGTGGATGAGAAGGGGTGAGATAGGGACCCAAGGTGCTGGGATTCTGATGTGGAGCGAGGGAAGTGGATGAGAAGGGGTGAGATAGGGACCCAAGGTGCTGGGATTCTGATGTGGAGCGAGGGAAGTGGATGAGAAGGGGTGAGATAGGGACCCAAGGTGCTGGGATTCTGATGTGGAGCGAGGGAAGTGGATGAGAAGGGGTGAGATAGGGACCCAAGGTGCTGGGATTCTGATGTGGAGCGAGGGAAGTGGATGAGAAGGGTGAGATAGGGACCCAAGGTGCTGGGATTCTGATGTGGAGCGAGGGAAGTGGATGAGAAGGGGTGAGATAGGGACCCAAGGTGCTGGGATTCTGATGTGGAGCGAGGGAAGTGGATGAGAAGGGGTGAGATAGGGACCCAAGGTGCTGGGATTCTGATGTGGAGCGAGGGAAGTGGATGAGAAGGGGTGAGATAGGGACCCAAGGTGCTGGGATTCTGATGTGGAGCGAGGGAAGTGGATGAGAAGGGTGAGATAGGGACCCAAGGTGCTGGGATTCTGATGTGGTGCGAGGGAAGTGGATGAGAAGGGGTGAGATAGGGACCCAAGGTGCTGGGATTCTGATGTGGAGCGAGGGAAGTGGATGAGAAGGGGTGAGATAGGGACCCAAGGTGCTGGGATTCTGATGTGGAGCGAGGGAAGTGGATGAGAAGGGTGAGATAGGGACCCAAGGTGCTGGGATTCTGATGTGGAGCGAGGGAAGTGGATGAGAAGGGTGAGATAGGGACCCAAGGTGCTGGGATTCTGATGTGGAGCGAGGGAAGTGGATGAGAAGGGGTGAGATAGGGACCCAAGGTGCTGGGATTCTGATGTGGAGCGAGGGAAGTGGATGAGAAGGGTGAGATAGGGACCCAAGGTGCTGGGATTCTGATGTGGAGCGAGGGAAGTGGATGAGAAGGGGTGAGATAGGGACCCAAGGTGCTGGGATTCTGATGTGGAGCGAGGGAAGTGGATGAGAAGGGTGAGATAGGGACCCAAGGTGCTGGGATTCTGATGTGGAGCGAGGGAAGTGGATGAGAAGGGTGAGATAGGGACCCAAGGTGCTGGGATTCTGATGTGGAGCGAGGGAAGTGGATGAGAAGGGGTGAGATAGGGACCCAAGGTGCTGGGATTCTGATGTGGAGCGAGGGAAGTGGATGAGAAGGGTGAGATAGGGACCCAAGGTGCTGGGATTCTGATGTGGAGCGAGGGAAGTGGATGAGAAGGGGTGAGATAGGGACCCAAGGTGCTGGGGTTCTGATGTGGAGCGAGGGAAGTGGATGAGAAGGGTGAGATAGGGACCCAAGGTGCTGGGATTCTGATGTGGAGCGAGGGAAGTGGATGAGAAGGGTGAGATAGGGACCCAAGGTGCTGGGATTCTGATGTGGAGCGAGGGAAGTGGATGAGAAGGGTGAGATAGGGACCCAAGGTGCTGGGATTCTGATGTGGAGCGAGGGAAGTGGATGAGAAGGGTGAGATAGGGACTCAAGGTGCTGGGATTCTGATGTGGAGCGAGGGAAGTGGATGAGAAGGGGTGAGATAGGGACCCAAGGTGCTGGGATTCTGATGTGGAGCGAGGGAAGTGGATGAGAAGGGTGAGATAGGGACCCAAGGTGCTGGGATTCTGATGTGGAGCGAGGGGAAGTGGACTAGAAGGGGTGAGATAGGGACCCAAGGTGCTGGGATTCTGATGTGGAGCGAGGGAAGTGGATGAGAAGGGTGAGATAGGGACCCAAGGTGCTGGGATTCTGATGTGGAGCGAGGGAAGTGGATGAGAAGGGTGAGATAGGGACCCAAGGTGCTGGGATTCTGATGTGGAGCGAGGGAAGTGGATGAGAAGGGGTGAGATAGGGACCCAAGGTGCTGGGATTCTGATGTGGAGCGAGGGAAGTGGATGAGAAGGGTGAGATAGGGACCCAAGGTGCTGGGATTCTGATGTGGAGCGAGGGAAGTGGATGAGAAGGGGTGAGATAGGGACCCAAGGTGCTGGGATTCTGATGTGGAGCGAGGGAAGTGGATGAGAAGGGGTGAGATAGGGACCCAAGGTGCTGGGATTCTGATGTGGAGCGAGGGAAGTGGATGAGAAGGGTGAGATAGGGACCCAAGGTGCTGGGATTCTGATGTGGAGCGAGGGAAGTGGATGAGAAGGGGTGAGATAGGGACCCAAGGTGCTGGGATTCTGATGTGGAGCGAGGGAAGTGGATGAGAAGGGGTGAGATAGGGACCCAAGGTGCTGGGATTCTGATGTGGAGCGAGGGAAGTGGATGAGAAGGGGTGAGATAGGGACCCAAGGTGCTGGGATTCTGATGTGGAGCGAGGGAAGTGGATGAGAAGGGGTGAGATAGGGACCCAAGGTGCTGGGATTCTGATGTGGAGCGAGGGAAGTGGATGAGAAGGGTGAGATAGGGACCCAAGGTGCTGGGATTCTGATGTGGAGCGAGGGAAGTGGATGAGAAGGGGTGGGATAGGGACCCAAGGTGCTGGGATTCTGATGTGGAGCGAGGGAAGTGGATGAGAAGGGGTGAGATAGGGACCCAAGGTGCTGGGATTCTGATGTGGAGCGAGGGAAGTGGATGAGAAGGGTGAGATAGGGACCCAAGGTGCTGGGATTCTGATGTGGAGCGAGGGAAGTGGATGAGAAGGGTGAGATAGGGACCCAAGGTGCTGGGATTCTGATGTGGAGCGAGGGAAGTGGATGAGAAGGGGTGAGATAGGGACCCAAGGTGCTGGGATTCTGATGTGGAGCGAGGGAAGTGGATGAGAAGGGGTGAGATAGGGACCCAAGGTGCTGGGATTCTGATGTGGAGCGAGGGAAGTGGATGAGAAGGGGGAGATAGGGACCCAAGGTGCTGGGATTCTGATGTGGAGCGAGGGAAGTGGATGAGAAGGGGTGAGATAGGGACCCAAGGTGCTGGGATTCTGATGTGGAGCGAGGGAAGTGGATGAGAAGGGGTGAGATAGGGACCCAAGGTGCTGGGATTCTGATGTGGAGCGAGGGAAGTGGATGAGAAGGGGTGAGATAGGGACCCAAGGTGCTGGGATTCTGATGTGGAGCGAGGGAAGTGGATGAGAAGGGTGAGATAGGGACCCAAGGTGCTGGGATTCTGATGTGGAGCGAGGGAAGTGGATGAGAAGGGGTGAGATAGGGACCCAAGGTGCTGGGATTCTGATGTGGTGCGAGGGAAGTGGATGAGAAGGGTGAGATAGGGACCCAAGGTGCTGGGATTCTGATGTGGAGCGAGGGAAGTGGACTAGAAGGGGTGAGATAGGGACCCAAGGTGCTGGGATTCTGATGTGGAGCGAGGGAAGTGGATGAGAAGGGTGAGATAGGGACCCAAGGTGCTGGGATTCTGATGTGGAGCGAGGGAAGTGGATGAGAAGGGTGAGATAGGGACCCAAGGTGCTGGGATTCTGATGTGGAGCGAGGGAAGTGGATGAGAAGGGGTGAGATAGGGACCCAAGGTGCTGGGATTCTGATGTGGAGCGAGGGAAGTGGATGAGAAGGGTGAGATAGGGACCCAAGGTGCTGGGATTCTGATGTGGAGCGAGGGAAGTGGATGAGAAGGGGTGAGATAGGGACCCAAGGTGCTGGGATTCTGATGTGGAGCGAGGGAAGTGGATGAGAAGGGTGAGATAGGGACCCAAGGTGCTGGGATTCTGATGTGGAGCGAGGGAAGTGGATGAGAAGGGTGAGATAGGGACCCAAGGTGCTGGGATTCTGATGTGGAGCGAGGGAAGTGGATGAGAAGGGGTGAGATAGGGACCCAAGGTGCTGGGATTCTGATGTGGAGCGAGGGAAGTGGATGAGAAGGGGTGAGATAGGGACCCAAGGTGCTGGGATTCTGATGTGGAGCGAGGGAAGTGGATGAGAAGGGGTGAGATAGGGACCCAAGGTGCTGGGATTCTGATGTGGAGCGAGGGAAGTGGATGAGAAGGGGTGAGATAGGGACCCAAGGTGCTGGGATTCTGATGTGGAGCGAGGGAAGTGGATGAGAAGGGGTGAGATAGGGACCCAAGGTGCTGGGATTCTGATGTGGAGCGAGGGAAGTGGATGAGAAGGGTGAGATAGGGACCCAAGGTGCTGGGATTCTGATGTGGTGCGAGGGAAGTGGATGAGAAGGGTGAGATAGGGACCCAAGGTGCTGGGATTCTGATGTGGAGCGAGGGAAGTGGATGAGAAGGGTGAGATAGGGACCCAAGGTGCTGGGATTCTGATGTGGAGCGAGGGAAGTGGATGAGAAGGGTGAGATAGGGACCCAAGGTGCTGGGATTCTGATGTGGAGCGAGGGAAGTGGATGAGAAGGGTGAGATAGGGACCCAAGGTGCTGGGATTCTGATGTGGAGCGAGGGAAGTGGATGAGAAGGGTGAGATAGGGACCCAAGGTGCTGGGATTCTGATGTGGAGCGAGGGAAGTGGATGAGAAGGGTGAGATAGGGACCCAAGGTGCTGGGATTCTGATGTGGAGCGAGGGAAGTGGATGAGAAGGGGTGAGATAGGGACCCAAGGTGCTGTGTGTGTGTGTGTGTGTGTGTGTGTGTGTGTGTGTGTGTGTGTGTGTGTGTGTGTGTGTGTGTTGGGACGTCAGTGGTGGGGAAGTATGGAGGTTGTTAGAAGGATAAAGGTCCCACTTGTCCCTATGCTGCCCTTAACAGCTGAAACTGAGGTTAGCAGGCCATCTCTCTCTCTCTCTCTCTCTCTCTCTCTCTCTCTCTCTCTCTCACTCACTCACTCACTCACTCACACACTCACACACAGACATTTACTCAATGTTTGAGGCATTGGCATTCTTGTATGCATCACATACATGTTCCACGCAGACATCCAAGCATGCCAGTCTGTTGGTGTTTCCATTTAAGATTTTTTTTCTCAATGCACCTGGCACTGCATAAGTCATCATTGTCAATAAGAATGTGTTCTTAAAGTGGAACTGACAGTGTTTTAACTACTTTGCAGATATGAAACAAACAGACAATCATAATATCAGTAAAAATGTATCAAATTCCCAGTTTATGCTACAAATCAACTTTCTAAGCGTTTTTAAAAATAAGTTGTCTTTGACTCAACATTCCATAACGTAGAGGAAGCGGTGCTTAATATGAGCCGGTTCCTGCCTGAACAAGATCCAGCACCTCTCTGTTTTGGACTGTTTCGTTCCGGAACCTATTTTGCCAGATCCGGTACGTCTCGTGGAATGAAAATAATTTCACTTTTTGCAATGTCTAATAAAAGAGATCAAAGTTCATTCCAGTTGCCTCTTTGTTAATTCTCTTATATTTTTACGTAATGTGAAAAAGTTGATTTTCATCCCGGGCCTGATATTCTAAGAGTTGATTGGGGTTGGGCCGGCCCGGGCTTATTGTTTGCACAACATTGTAACCAGACAGAAGTAGAACGAGATTCCGTTTCTATGCTCTCTCTCCCTCTCTCTGCTCTGATAGACATGAGCCTGCACCTCTCATCTCTTCATCGTTTCACTTCATCATTTATTTCCTGATAAAATCATAGTGAAGGGTTCTGAAGGAGCTGCAGCACCCCTGATAAATACAAATACATTTGCCAAAGATATAGAATTACTGCTGTCTGTTCAGAAATACATTTAATAATTCATAATGTCCTACTAGACCATGAGAAGGCCTATAATTTAGCCAGGGAATCAATAGCTTCTTTTAAAAACTAGCCTGACTGGATGTAGCCCAATAACAAGGCACAGCCTACAGTCGGAAACGGGCGGCAAATATGTCAGTGTACAAACGGCATGCAGACAAAACACGCCTTTTCCAATATTAAAATACAATCGTGGGAAAACGCCAGATGGAAAGCAAATGGCTCCTGCTGAAACGAGAAGACGCTAATCTGTCTGCTGTAGGCTACCAAAATATTTTATCAACTTCCAAAACTTACTTTACAAAGTAAAACAAGAGAGAGATAGGCTTTTGGCACGAACATAGGCCATCACCAGCAAGTGAGCTGAGCATCATTGGGTAAGTTCAGTGGAACTGATTTTTAGGACTATAATTTCCTCCTCATATTGTAGCCTACAACATGTCTCCACACACCTAGGCCTAGGCTATTGATGGATTCAAGACACGGTCATTTTTATTGATCTCAGATTCTGTTACTGCCTTTAAACACACAGTCCAGTTCAATGTGAATGATGGCAGGCCCGTGTGGCAAATGGCTTATTTGCATATAGTAGGCCTACTGTAGCTCTGATTGGTTATGGCGCACCGGTCTGTTTAGAGTCCAGTCCTGGACAAGAATGACATGTTTTTAAAAATGTCTTTTACTGCACTGTCTATTAATTGTCCAAATGCACGCCCACTTTCCCACTCTATATTGCGATTTAATTTTCACAAATGCCTTACTGTACGACATTTCCAAACATTCTATGAAAGTATGAAAACGTGAAAATGACCAAATCTAAGCGCTCGCTTGTCAGAAAATGTAAAACGGTGTCATATTATTCCTGGGGGCGTATATGAACAGATTTCAATAAGATTTAATGTTGCTAAAACGCTGTCAGTTCTACTTAAAATGACTTGCCTGTATAAATAAAGGTAAAACACATAAGACTGTTATCAATCAGAGTCACTATAACAGCCAGAATAACCAGTGTCAACCCAGCCACTCGGTACAACAGTATCCCCACGGACACCGGAGTAATCAGACCGTTTAGTTATCAGTAACAAGTAGCCCGGTGATTGACACTTCAGTCAAACACCGAGGGTTTTTACAGGCGTCGATCTGAATGACATGTTTCCGTATGTATAAGGGCAGTAGTCAGTCTACATTCAGTTACTTCACTGAGCTTCACGGCCATGGGTCCGTGCGGCTTTGCTGCTGTTTATTGTAAAAGAGGTGTGGATGTTTATACTCTCGACGGAGCAAAACAAACCAGGCTGAAGTGTGAGGTGGTTCTAAAATAATCTAACTGAGTCCCTTGACTTGACTTGGCACGTTCTCGCTGTGTAGTCCTCACTTGTCTATATGACTATAGAATCTCTCTTCCTTCTTCCTCTTGATTCAGATAATATGAGCAATCAGTAAACTGTTGATCTAACGTCTTCCAACGTTTCTGTGAAACAGAGTTTTATTATGCACCGTGTCATGTTGTTGACATGGTATATATAGGTAGTGAGGTGGACACACAATCGGTGCTGGGCCGCTGTGCCATTTGCCCGAGGAAGATGAGAGTGATAAAGCGGCGTTAGTCACGTCACCGAGCACCGCTCACCTGCCTGTCCATCACCCAGCTCCAATGAACCATCACAGCCACATTGTCCATGTCTGTGATTGATTCCTCTCTGCCTACTGCTCTCCTTCCCCTCCGCTCTCCACCCCCTGTGCCCTCGCCCTTAGCCCCTGGTCAGGTATTCTGCCACTGTGTACTCTCTGTTTAGGGCCAAATAGCATTCTAGTTTGCTCTGTTTTTTTGTAAATTCTTTCCAATGTGTCAAGTAATAATATTTTTGATTTCTCATGATTTGGTTGGGTCTCCAATGTTTTCACTCTCTCTCTCTGTCTCTCGCTCTCTCGCTCTCTCGCTCTTGCCATTCTTTTTCCTCTCTTTCCTCTCTCGCCAGTCACCTACTGCTGCTGTGGGAAAAAGAGAGAGAGAGGGAGAGATGAGGCCTAGAAAACAGATCATTGTCCGCCTCCTAGATTAAAGCCCAGAGAATGCAGCATTGTCTGCTGAATGGCTCAACCTTCCTGCTGTCACTCAAACTCTGCTCTGAGCGCTACTTCATGTCTAAGAGGCTTATCTGTGCTGAAAGGCCTCTGGCTGCTCCTGGGAGAGAGAGGACGTAATGAAGCGTGTTTTTTCTGAAGGCAGAACCTGCTGCTGCTGAGGGGGGCATGGCCGGCCGGCCGGAGGGACAGCTGCAGCACAGACACAGAGACACAGACCCCCTCGCCGCTCGCCTCTCCTTCTCTCGCTCCTTTTCCCAATGCCCCTCTCGAAAGAATTGTCATTTATCTAGTCTTGCATAAGAGCAGAGCGTTCTAGGCGTCTGGGCCGGGCCCAGTCTGAGCCCAGGGGGACCTGGGAAGACATTGTTGTGTGTTGGGCGTGCGCAGGGACCTGCCTGTTGTCCGTGCTCAGCCGTGTGTGTGTGTGCAGGGATGATCGGCAGCCCCGCTGGTGTGTTCCTCTCTTTGTGCTCCCCCTGTTTGAAAGGGGAAAGTTTAAGTGCTGCACGCATTCAGGGGCTGAGGGCCAAGCCGGCTGAAAGGGTTAAGCCCTGAGGCCTGCGTGTGTCTGTCTGTCTGTCTGTCTGTCTGTCTGTCTGTCTGTCTGTCTGTCTGTCTGTCTGTCTGTCTGTGTCTGTGTGTGTGTGTGTGTGTGTGTGTGTGTGTGTGTGTGTGTGTGTGTGTGTGTGTGTTGGTCTGTGTTTGTGTTTATCTGTGTGTGTGTGTCTATATCTGTATATAATAATGCCTATCTACACTGAGTGCACAAAACATTAGGAACTGACCAGGTGAATCCAGGTGAAAACGATGATCCTTTATTGAGACATGGATTTTGAACGTGTGCCATTCAGAGGGTGAATGGGCAAGACAAAAGATTGTGCCTTTGAACGGGGTATGGTAGTAAGTGCCAGGCTAACCGGTTTTAGTGTATCAAGAACTGCAACGCTGCTGGGTTTTTCACGCTCAACAGTTTCCTGTGTGTATCAAGAATGGTCCACCACCCAAAGGACATCCAGCCAACTTGACCTTGGGAAGCATTGGAGTCGACATGGGCCAGCATCCCTGTGAAACACTTTTGACACCTTGTAGAGTCCATACCCTGACGAATTGAGGCTGTTCTGAGGGCAAGAGAGGATGCAACTCAATATTAGGAAGGTGCTTTGACCACTAAGTGTATGAGGAACTGGGTATTTTTGCATGCTTGGATGTTAATGTACTCTCTATCAGAACATGTTTTTGAGAGTGAGCTGAACATGTGAACATGTCTCTGTGTGAGTGAGAGTATCAATTATGCCATTATTGCTGTTACCAGTTCACTGTGTCTGGCTAGACGGCTACTATGCTCTGACCGTTCCCAGTGGTGAGAGATGGCATACGCTAGCTTCCCCGGCAGGGGTAGTTATCAGTCCCCGTGCCCCTGTTAGCTCCACTGCCCTGCCCCGTCTGCCCTCCGTAACCCTGGATGTCCGTCTATATGTCCCTGCAGACACACTTGCATCCTCATCAACACACTCACACTTCCTCTTCATCAGAGCTGCCCGGGACATGGAAGCACATCAACATTCCACAGCTACCGTCTTCCTCTTAAACTATTGCCTGATTCACGCTATAGGGCTGACCCCAACTGTACTGTGCTGTCTCAGGTATTTTATTCTCACATTGTCCATTCCAGCACGATTTCAGTAATTATAGTGGATGGCTAACCAGTGCAGCTCAGCAGTGCTTGGCTTATTCTCTCGTGGACAGACAACTTAAACATAAATGGTATCGTCTAGCAGTTTTTATGCTATGGCCACTGATAGCTAACGAGCAGCAATAGTTCCGGCGCTTGGGGTTTTCGTCACTGGTTATTTGGACAAATGGCGATTTCGCATGTGTTGGGATCTTTAGAGTTTCGGGGAGGGGAGGGGACATTCGGCCCATAGACTTACCCACAACTTGCGAAAAGAGAGAGGTTGGGGCTCCTGGTTCTAGCATCTCTCTATCTCTTCTCTTAACACATATGGACCCATAAATGAATCGAGCAGCTGACCAATTACGTGAGACTTTAGTTCTGGGTTAACCGAGGTTATGCTCGGCTTGGCTCAGTTTGGTCCAGTGGGATGAAAAAAAGTTAGTCTTAGACCCTCACTCCGCTCCTCACCTTTTCTCTGACACTGAGGGTACAGTACCTCTCAAAAATTCCCCATGTTGGAGATACTCACAAAGGGTACGTCTTGTAGAGTGTGGACTACCGCCTCTATCATTGTGTCCATAGAGAGAGAGAGCTTATCAGTGTAGAATGATAGAGTGATTCACTGATTCTCCTTACGAGGACTCTGATGGGGTTTATTCTCTCCTCTCTGTCGGACTGCTGACCAAGCAGCCACTTTTCACCGTTGACCTGTGACCCCCCCAGGCATCTTGTGGGGTTAGAGCTGCCCTGCATCTCTGATAAGCTGTGTCAGGAGGTCGAGTGGTGCTGGAGGGGCCTGGAGTATAGATCCCTGGCCCCGGGGCCGGAGAGGGGGCCGTTAAGTGGTACGACCCAGCTGAGAGGGGAGGCCCACCGGTCCATTTGGACATTTGAATCTCCAACCCCCCTGCAGGGTCACAGTGCTTCTAGGAGACCTGGGGGAACTGGAGAACCGGGCCTGGTGGTTCCTTTGCGCTGCTGGCTCTGTCTAAACATGGATGTTAGAAATGTTGGAGCATCTTTTCACTGTGTAGAAGCATCTCAAATGGAAGATGCTGGAATGATGTTGTCCTGTGGGATTGTCAGCGGATGTCCAACACTGACTAGTAGATAGAGGTCAGAAAAAACAATCGTATTATAAATCTAACCTTGTAAGAATATGCACTAGATTTTTAAGTTTAGAGATATTTATGGTCTATTTAATTCAGCAAAATAATTTAATTAAAATCCCACCGCTGCCACCATTTGTCACCTGTTGCGATTCTTACACAAAAAGAATCGCCTAGGCTGTAGGCTACACAATTTGTGTCTTTTTTTTCTCCATTTTTTTTTTCAGATAACATTTGTTATTTTCCTGACAGTTTTTGTTGAAAATTAGTCCTGGGAATTCAAATGGATGTTAAATAAAATGTGATTCATGGGAATCGGTTATTATGAACGATTGACGGAGCACAATGTGTTCAATGCAGCGCAGAGCGAGATGTGCCACATTGTGCAGGAGACTGAGAGTGGATTTGAAGGTTCTTTTTCAGTAAACATTTAAAAGAAGTGGAGAAGCGAACAAAAGCGTTAAGAAGGAGCTGTTTTGTTGCCCCTTTTTTAACCTAAAGAGGCGGTCTGTCCGGCCACAGCCCTGGCTTCAAAGTATTATCCCACACATACAATTACCATTTCTATCAACTGGGGAGAAAGATTATGCTTTTTGGGTGTTCTTGTGCGTTTCTTCCAGTGGATTCACTTGGTGAATGTGACACGTTTTGTGTCTCCCACCCCCTATTGAATTTAAAAGTTCTCTATTCTCCGAGGGAGCCAAGGAGAGTCCTACACCGCAGGCCTGAATAGACACTAAATCTTTCAAGGTTAGGACTTAACCTTCTCCCTCTCTAATTCATCTTCAAACTTTAGTCTCCAACCAATCAATATCAGATGATTGGTAAACTATGTGCAGTGTCTGATAGGCAGGTACCGAGTGGCCCTCAATGGGATTGCAAATGCTTTGTGCGCTCTCCCAGTCGCTTTTGCTCTAAAGCACTGTCACAAAAAGTGAAATTACCATTCGCTTGGAATGATGCCATTCATCTTTGTCAGAGCAGGCCGAGGCCGGCACGCAGGGCCGACTCCCCTCAAATTAATTCCTTGTTTTGCATCAGCTGAATTTGCCCAAATCCAGGAGGATGGCTCTCCGGCTCGCACCTCGCCTGCCTGCTTTAATGTGCCAATTCCAGCTGATTTCACTGTGCAACCAGCAACCCTGCGCCTTTTTATTTACTGCCTAATTCACAAAGAAAAGGAAATAGATATGAAAATAAGTTGGGGAAAATAAGATAAATCTGGCAGTGGTAATTCCAGAGGCCTGTTGTAGACTCGGAGAGCGTGAGAGAGGGGTGTAATTCACGGCCCCCCGGCCCCTGGGAGCTACTGCTGTGTGCCAGCCCGATTGTCGATTTGTTATTTTATTTTACCGAAGCTGCGTGTGTAAAGGTAATGTCTTCCCAGGGGCCATGCAAAAGAGAGGGATGCTGTGAAAGAATAGCAGTCTGGGATGGAAGCATTGGTTTGCTGGCTCTCCACTAGGAAATGCACAATGTCAGAGCAGACTAAGTTTAGTGATGCAGGGAGAGAATTATCTCACCTAACACGATAGAGGACACAGGAAAAGAAGAAGAGTAAGTATCTCTACTCTGTGTCCATCTTAGTGGGAGAGTTAAATTGCTAAAGTCTAATTAATGTTTGATTGTGGCACACAACAGCAGTCCCTACTGTATTCTACCGAGAACACTAACGAAGAAACACTTGTACAGAAACACACAGAGTGAAACAGAACAGGATTTTTAAAGATTTGATTTTGAAGCAATGTGTGCCTTTTTCTCTGTTGTGAAAGAGGTGTTTGGTCTGAGACATTTCCACTAGGGGGCTGGGACTTGTTCTGTCTTTCTGTCCTCCTTCGCTTTGCTGCAATCCTCTTCTCCTCATCTCAGCTCGGTCCCACAGCCTGGCTGCGTGGTGTCTGTCCACTCCCACCCCAGCTACAAGGGTTCTAGTGGTCACATTCTTGTTGTTTTTCTAATGTTGTTCTCCAGATGATGTCCCGCTTCATGGTGCTGACTGCCCCGTGACAGCTCTGATGGCTTTTAAAAGAGAGGTTTCTCTCTTCCTCTCTCTTCCTCTCTCCATGCAGGACAGGCTAAAAATGGCCCAGGGCTAATTTATGGTTGTGGTAACTATAAACTCAGATTTGTGATCCTCCATGTTTGTGTTTATATAACATGGGTATTATTTTTCTCGTCTTATCTGACGGCCGATGGACGACATGGCCCTGACACAGGTTTATTTAGATGTTTTCTTTTTCCAGCACAAAGTATGATAGAGTGCAATTACAAGACATGCAGAGTGAACCCCCAGGTCAGAGTCTGCTTCCTGTCTGCCTCCCTTGTATGAGCATTCTCCCAACACTACTGTCCCAGGGTGCAGTGCTTCTACACATGCACACAGACATTTGGTGCTTTTGTGGCTTTTTTTTGGTACAGTGAGGAAGGGAAATTGGGAAAGGGGATACCTAGTCAGTTGTACAACTGAATGCATTTAACCTAACCCCTCTGATGTGAGCTCTGCCTGCGTCCTGTTTTGAATGTTTTTCTCCATTTCTCATAGAGAGAGCGAGAGAGAGAGAGGGATGGGAGAGGGGCAGAGAGAGAGAGAGAGGGCGGGAGGGAAGGAGAGAAAGAGAGGAGCGACATTGGGGATAAGTGGGGCTGGACTGAGACTCTGTACTTCACCTCAGACACCTGCGCCTCTCCACAGCTCCCTCATCAAGCACTCATTTTGTCCCCGGGCCGCGCCATTGTCTCGTGAAGGGCCCTTCAGCCGCACTCTTAATACTCCCCTGTGCTCCCCGAAGTGGGCTCAACCCGGCTCTCTACAGAGAGGCAGACAAAACAGCAGATTCCAGAGCGCCGGCCTCTCAGCATTCCCCCAGCTTCAGGAGATAAAGAGAGAAGGAAAATCTCTGACTGATTCCTCTCTGCCGCTCCTCACCCCTCCTCACCCCATCTCACCCCTTTTCACCCCACCTCACCCCCAGAATCAGGATAGGAGGGGGGTAGAAAGGTGGTCTCAGGGTCAGAGAGCAATTAGAATGGAGGGAGCAGAGTGGTGGTCCTGTTCCCCCAGCCAGCCAGCCAACCAGTCAGTCAGTCAGCCAGCCAGCCAGCCAGTCCTCCTCCATGGCGGAGCTTTGAGAAATGACCTCCACTGGGCTTACTGGGGAGTGAGTGGAGGGGAAGGAAATGGAGAAATGATTATTCCCCTCTTTCTGTCTGTCTGTCTGTGCTGCTATATTTAGCTGGCTAAGAGAGATGTATGTCCAAAGGTTTTCTCCACTCAGCATAAATGCATACGTTATATATACAACTCTTTTCCTGACTTGTGGAGTTTCTGCAATGCAAGGCATCATCGTTTGAAACGTAGTGATTCCAGAGACCTGCTAAATATGTAACTAGGCATGCATGTTATTTTACTTTATGTACTCACTCAAACTCCACACTTAAACACACACAATCACACACACACACACAAAGTTTGCTAGGATGGGTCCGTTTTGCTGATGCAGAGTCGTGGTCCAGGCCTGGCCGTGGTGTTGGAAGTGATTAGGGAGAAATATGCCTGTCTCCTGGTAATGTCAGTAATTGGCAGCAGCACATCAAAGACACGCCTGTCAGAATGATCTGGATCAAACCGGCTCCATCTGGAACACATAAGACTTTTCACTCATTTAAACACTTTAAACACTGAACAGACATGGAGCTCCTGTCTCTGCTCAGCACTCACTGCTAATATCAGCACCCTCAACCTTTCATCTGGGCGTGTGTGGGTGTGTGTGGGTGAGGCTGCCTGTTCTCCATGTGTGTCTGGGTCGTTGCTTGCCTACTACCTGTGTGTGTATAATGTGTCCGTGTGTATGCATGCTGTGTGTATTTAAATAAGTCTCTGTATCTCTGTATTTTCCATCATGTATATTATATCCTACCTGTACAACATCCTCCCATTCTAACATCAGTCATTAAATACGAGTTTGAAGGTTAAAAATAATATCCAAACTTGACTTAATGTGTTATGAGATATTTATAGACTGAATACATAATGGCAAAGAAATGGCAACGCTAATATTGTTCTTTCTGGGGAGAAGGAATCTAGTGAAGGCTTGTTTTTGTACTGTAGCATAGGGCAGATAAGTATCTTGTCTGTACGATATAACTGCATTAAGACAATGATGCCGTGTAGCCCTGCATGGATTGTGTTGACTGGAGTTACCGCCTTGTGTTATCTTTCCAAACACAACGCGGACACTCTGCTAAGTGTATTTTAATTGGCTTAGAGCCTCCCTCCCTAAGAAAACACACCACTGTGTGTGTATGTGTGTGTATGTGTGTGTGTGTGTGTGTGTTTGTGTGACTGACTGACAGACAGAGAGTCAGGGTGTGGTGAAGTCTGATCACTCACTCTGCTCAGCCTGTGGAAATGGACCCGTCAGCCTGTCCGGCCTACTACAGATCTGGGTGATACAGGCTTCCATTGTATGTATGTGTGTGTTGTACTTGAACTGCTCTCTCCAGTAACAGATCTTAACACTGAGCAGATACCATCTTTAGGGTGAGTGATTTAATACTAACAGTTAAGGCAGGCATGTCAGCGGGCAGCCTAAACCCCTGCTGTGGCCGGACTGGGAGTGGACCCTCTCTCATATCTCCACCAGACAGAAGGAGAGGGTCTAACACATACAAATTGAAGTGTGAAGTTTACATACACTTAGGTTGGAGTCATTAAAACTCGTTTTTCAACCACTCCACAAATTTCTTGTTAACAAACTATATTTTTGGCAAGTCGGTTAGAACATCTACTTTGTGCACACACGCAATTTCCAAACGCCTGAAGGTACCACGTTCATCTGTACAAACAATAGTACGCAAGTATAAACACCATGGGACCACGCAGCCGTCATACCGCTCAGGAAGGAGACGTGTTCTGTCTCCTAGAGATGAACGTACTTTGGTGCGAAAAGTGCAAATCAATCCCAGAACAAGAGCAAAGGACCTTGTGAAGATGCTGGAGGAAACAGGTACAAAAGTATTTATAGCCACAGTAAAATTAGTCCTATGTCGACATAACCTGAAAGGCCGCTCAGCAAGGAAGAAGCCACTGCTCCAAAACCGCCATAAAAAAGCAAGACTACGGTTTTGCAACTGTACATGGGGACAAAGATCGTACTTTTTGGAGAAATGTCCTCTGGTCTGATGAAACAAAAATAGAACTGTTTGGCCATAATGACCATGGTTATGTTTGGAGGAAAAAGGGGGAGGCTTGCAAGCTGAAGAACACCATCCCAACCGTGAAGCAGCATCATGTTGTGGGGGTGCTTTGCTGCAGGAGGGACTGGTGCACTTCACAAAATAGATGGCATCATGAGGCAGGAAAATTATGTGGCTATATTGAAGCAACATCTCAAGACATCAGTCAGGAAGCTAAAACTTCATCGCAAATGGGTCTTCCAAATGGACAATGACCCCAAGCATACTTCCGAAGTTGTGGCAAAATTTCTTAAAGACAACAAAGTCAAGGTATTGGAGTGGCCATCACAAAGCCCTGACTTCAATCCTATAGAACATTTGTGGGCAGAAATGAAAAAGCGTGTGTGAGCAAGTAGGCCTACAAACCTGACTCAGTTACACCAGCTCTGTCAGGAGGAATGGGCCAAAATTCACCCAACTTATTGTGGGAAGCTTGTGGAAGGCTACCCGAAATGTTTGGCCCAAGTTAAACAATTTAAAAGCAATGCTACCAAATACTAATTGAGTGTATGTAAACTTCTGACCCACTGGGAATGTGATGAAAGAAATAAAAGCTGAAATAAATCACTCTACTATTATTCTGACATTTCACATTCTTAAAATAAAATGGTGATCCTAACTGACCTAAGACAGGGAATTTTTACTAGGATTAAATGTCAGGAATTGTGAAAAACCGAGTTTAAATGTATTTGGCTAAAGTGTATGTAAACTTCAGACTTCAACTGTACACACACGTGTGCTCGTACACACACACACACACACACACACACACACATACACATAAGTAGAGGGGCCTCTTGCCCCGGCAACGCCTCTTATTAACAACTGCTTACTCTCAGACAGTACTGGCTGCAGTACACCGTGCATCCACAGAAATAGTAGGAGTGTTCACTGAACCACAACTAGATGGACCTATCCTGCATTGCAGAGATCACTGTGATACCACTCTATTCTAAGCTAACATGGTTACCTCAAGATCGCAACTGACTTCTAAAATTAGAGCGATTGGTGAGAGGGCAGAACAAAACTGACTGGAGAGGAGGAGAGGAGGGAAGAAGAGCGGTGGTGGAGAGTTTGGGCCCAGCCTTTTGGAGAAAGAAAGCCATGAAAACGATTCATTTTACAAGAACCAAGGCTCTCACTTCTTACATGGCCAGCTCTGCTCCCATAAAGCCTACAGACATCCATATTAAAAGCTACTCCCAATGTGTTCCCCCTCCTCGTCCAGCTACAGGCTGGCTCTACCAACCCTCTGGAAGTGTTTGAAACGAAGTGGGCTTTTCTGATTCAACCTCATTAACTAGCTATAATAAACAAAACAATGTGTTTTTAATGGACGGTGAGTAACTCCCCCTCCACCGTCCTCTACCTCGTCAGGCCCCCACACCCCCACACCAACCCAGAGCCACTGGTGAACGACACACACACACACACACACATGGGGCGACTGGCCGGTGGGTTTCCCATGGCTGCAGCCTGCAGTGTCAGTATGATGGATGGGCAGGGGTGGCGGGGGCTGCCCTCTCCCCTCTCCTCTCCTCTCTCCTCCGGGACATCTCTGGGACTGACAGGCACATTGTGGAGCCCGTGCAGCGCTGCCCCGCCCACTGGCACCGCGACAGAGACCCCAGAATACGCCCGCTTCGCCAGCTGCACACAGACTTAGAAATACTCATACTCTCTCACACACACTCACAAACGTATTCAGACACACGCATAAAAAACCATGCAGTCTCCCACATTCAACCTCTGTTCGGCTCGCTTGAAACCACCCTGGACTCATGTAATATGGCACATACGTCTGATATACATTCTTATTCATACACACACACTCACACATGCCCTCAGTCAAACCAAAGAAACGTCGTGGCACACGCAAACACACACAGGCACACGGGCAGTAGTGGTGGTAGGCTTCTGCTCTGGCACTGGTCCTGGTAGTTTGTGCTGGTGGCCTTGGCCATTTGTTTTAGTTAGGTTGGTGTGCTGTTGCCGTGTTGAGCTAACCATTAGCAGAACCTTTCTCACATTTTCTCTGATAGTCGAGCGTTGAACAAGACATGGAAGTAGGGCAACATGAGACTAGGGCTCCCAAATGGCACCCTATAACCTATAGAGTGCACTACTTTTGACCAGAGCCGAATGGGCGCTGGTATAAAGTAGTGCACTATAAAGGAAATAGGGTGCCATTGCGGAGGAAAATGAGGTTAGCGTGCAGAGCAGTAGCCTGTACCTGAACCCCCTGCTGCCCCTCAGTGGGGGAGACATTAGCTTAGTGATGAATAAACACCACTGGGCCTCCGCTGCCACAACAGACACTCTGAGTGCTCACCACACACACACACTCACAACCATAGACTAAGAACGCCTTCAAAATAAAACTCTCCCAGCCAGCGTTAAACAATCCAATAACCCAGCAAGCACTTATCGAAGTAAAACAATGCCCTAGCTCCTATCATGTAGTAAAACTGCTGTTTATGTTTCTAGTTTTCTTCTAACGTCTAACAGTACTTTAAATGTGCCTTCTGGGTTGGTGTTGTTTTAAGGTCGTAGAGGTAGGTAGAATGTGTGTGGTCATGATGAAACTGCTGCTGAAGCACTTTCCTCCGAGCGATATGACACTGTTTAGGCTGAGCCCAGTGGTTCCCAGGAGCAGCAGTGTTTAGCACTGGGTCAAAGGTCATTTGAATAGAAAGAGAGGATACCAGAACAGCCAGACATATAGAGTGTGAGGGTGTGACCGACCGTGACCCCAACCACCCTGTACAACCTGTTAGTAAACAGGATGTCATTAACACTGGGAACACACAGTGTGTGTGTGTGTGTGTGTGTGTGTGTGTGTGTGTGTGTGTGTGTGTGTGTGTGTGTGTGTGTGTGTGTGTGTGTGTGTGTGTGTGTGTGTGTGTGTGTGTGTGTGTGTGTGTGAGAGAGAGAGAGATGGGGACAGAGAAAGCATTGCAGGGTGTCACCCGCAGTTCAGACGTGCCATGGACAAGGCAATCTGAATTGTAATTCACTATGAGTTTGAGAGAATAAAAAATAAAAAATGATCTATAAACAGTCAAAGTTGCTCGCACGACATTGGCACCCGCTCAAACGTGGCCTTACAGGTTAACGTCGTCACTTGTTGTCACGTACAATGCTCTTTACAATACAGTACCGTTTCTGAAGCCAGAGTTCTAAGTACACTGAGCTGTCAGCTCTTATTGTGGTGTCTGGGCCTTCCCCTAATTAGTGTCCTCTGTGCTTTGGGATCAGGAAGTGGTCCTTGCCTGGATTAATCTGTCAGTGTGGCCAGACCATCCTTTACCCCACTCCTCCTTACCCCTCCTCGCCCCCCTCTTCTCCATCCCCGCGCCCCAGCGACTGTTTCCTTAGATAAACCCTGACAGAGTTCGAGCCCGGGGCCCACCGCCTACACCCGGCTCCGGGGCCACTCAATTGGCTGGCTGGGGCCATCGCCACGGAGGATCGCCGCGGTGACAGGTGTTGATTGAGCATGAGAGGGAGGAAGTGGAAGAGAAGGCCACTTCCTGGCAGACTGTTTTATCAGCCAGGGAGCAGAGAGGTCGGAGGGGGGGTAGGGGTGGAGTGGGTCAGACAGTTATCACAAACCACTGGGTCTGTACAGTGAGGGGCGTGGGGGGTGTGGGTGGGGGTTGCTAGAAGAGGCCTAGGGCTGCTGACCCAGGGAACTGTCTCCTGCCTATAAACACTGAGTTGAGTTATAGACATGTTTGGTGACTATCAAGAGCAAAAAGTGATGTTTTTCCTCTTATTCTCTGCTGTTGCTGGTAGTTGAATGGGATATCAGAAGTGGTCCATGGACAACCTTCACATGTGTAGAGACGCTGAGTTCTTTGGACAGGCACAGATCACTGCACATTCTCAGTTTGTGTTAGACTTTTTGTTCCTTAGCAATAAGTTAAGTCGGAGAGTTAAGCTTTGGAATGCTTTGGAAATTAGGTGTTAAAGGTGTTTAAAATCTGTTGGCTCATCACAGCAGTGAAAAGAAGTAAGGACTGAAAGGCTGCTGAGACAGGAAGAGAAGAGAAAGTGAGAGAAGGCGAAGGAGAGAGAGGAAGAATGATCAGTGGGGGACTAGCCCGCCACTCCGCCTCCCTCACTCCCCTCCTCACTCCCTCCACAAACCAGCGGGGTCCAATTCCTCCACTTGAGCGCTCAGGGCCGGCAGCGGGCTGATTAGACGTACACCCCCAGCCGCGCTGCGCCGGGACTCTGCAGCGGGACAACTTCAGAAGCACCGCCACTCCATGCTGGCCCAAATAAAACCTGACTGCTCGTAATGGACAGGTCCTAATCTCCCCTTGGTTATTTGAAGATTTCTCCAGCCCGCTGCTGGCCACGGCAGAAACAAATTCTCAGGCTTTGTTGATTAAACCGTCCGCACTCCACCGTCGCTTATCGTCCTGCGACGAGCTGCTCTTTTTAATTAGAAGTGAGACACCACAAGTGCGCAATTAACAGCTGGTAATTATCGAGCGCTTCAGAAGTGCAACACTCCGCCTTCATTTCAATTATATAATGGACAAGTGACTTTCTGATCTCCACATTAGTGAACCCTTGTAATATTTGTTTTGTGGCAGATTCGGAGGGTTAATGGCGGCCTGTGGTGGCCTTCCATCCGGTGATTAATGCATACACAGAAAGAGGGATATTAAAACAGGAATAGTCTATCAGGAAATGCAAATCGCACCTTCATGTTAATGAGCAGGAGAGCGCGGGGCTGGGCCGGCCAGCCGTGGCGTTTCATGTGGGAAAAACAAGTGGCCACTCTGCTGCAAACTGATTAGTACATTTGAATTTGAAAGTTTAATTAAATGCTTCTAATACCGATCATTTTAGAGACTGACACATAACATGAAACTGTTTGATACTTAATTTGGTTGGCATTTGATTGCAAGGCACGCATGGCTAAATTGGCTACGCAAGCGTGGAGGAAATGTGCTATCCCAAAGGAGGCAGAAGCCATGGACTTCATTTAAAACCCGGAACTAATAAGTGATGAAAATGTATTTAATGACCAATGCACTCTTTGAGTGTTTAAAGTGGAACACTTGTTCAGTTTTAATTAGTATTGATTTCCATCTATGTACATGGCTGTTGTATTGTTGCTAGTTTAGAGTTTCAATTTTTTCCCCCACCACACATTCCATCAAAATGAAAAAAATACAGACCTTGATTGATTTTGTGGCTTACTGAAAGCATGCAGGAGGTTGAATTGGGGAGATTACTAATGAGTAAAAAGCTGAAATTCACAGTCTTCATTGGCATGCTCTTCATCCTGAGCTGTCAATATAGGAAATGTTCAAAATAAGTGCAATCTATGTTGTTGTGCTCGTTAATTGCTGTATTCCCCAGGTCAGTACCGTACTTGTAATGTGGCTTTGTATGAGCGTTGCATTATAGTCAGTGTTTTTATAGGCTGACATTTCTCTTCAATTGAGATGTCATTTTTGTATTGTAAAATGAACCGGCCTCTGCTGATATGAGGTTCAAATGATCTCTCTACTTCGTTGATACTGTATCTCAAGTTGTTAAATTACATGTTGTATTAGTTCAATTTGAATAAATCAGGGTTCAGTATAAATTCAATTATGAAATTCATGTTTATTCATTGTTTCTATTTTTCATACATAGTCTTTTTTTCTAATATTTTATCCTTGAAGAACAGTGTAAGAGATGTAGCTGGAAATCCTTGGAAATAAATGCTACAAGGTTATCAATTGAATATTTTTCTCACCCTCTATTTGAAGCAACATATTTTTACACCGATTTTATTTTACCTCCTTATACCTTCAACAAAGCATTTTCAAATGAGCATCGTTTTGTTACTAGTTTAAAGGTCATTTGAGTGTATACCATTTGAATGGCAGTTGATTTGACACATGATAATGTAATATCCTCTTGAGAAATCTCTTGTAAACTTTTACATCATGGGATTTCAGAACAAAGTGTGTGACCAGAGCCAGTCATTACTAAAACCATTCAAATGTGGAAGGCAATAACCAGTACATAAATATTATGTGATGTCATTTTTGGTTTCTGAACGGGGAAACAGACCAAGAGGAGTTATATATGCAAATCCTCACCTTTACATATTCCGAATTTCTGTGGTTTACTTTTAAACCACATCACAGTGTTCTCTAAAGGACAGATTAAAAAAGCCTCAAATCAGTCAAGCACTTAGGAATTTTACATTGGAAGAATATTGGCAGTTTATTGTGAAATAAACACCAAGTATTTCAATTCAAACCAGGTCATTACGGAATGTTAGTCATTAAAGAGGCCCATGTGGCTCTGCTTAAAGTCCCTGTTTGCTTTAACTAGACCCTAGAAGCAAGGCTTTCTGGGAGCTCCATGCACACCGTCCACGTGAGACACTGAGCACAATAGAGGAGAGAATCGCGTTTCCCATCTTCCCCCATGTGTTGAGCGGAGCCCTGTGATGGGTCGGGACATGGGTGTGTGTGTGTGTGTGTGTGTGTCTCCCGATCTAATCTAAGTCGCTGTTACTGTCATGTTTCTCTCACTCCCTCACTGTCCCTCCGTGTTTTCTCCTCAATCTCGCTGTCATTTGGCAGCTGTCACTCTTCATGTGTATCAACCACTCTTCCCCACGGCCACGACCAAGGCTACCCTCCTAGACTCCTAGACACACACACACACACGCACACGCACACGTGCACACGTGCGCGCACACACACACGCACACTCACACACGTACGCACACACACACACGTACGCACTAGTTTCCCAGACACAGATTAAACCTCATGGGCATGCTTTTTAATCCAAGACATTTAATCCTTAGAGTGGACCTGTTCATCTGTCATATTTACAGTTGGGCAAGAGGTTTTTAGAGGCTTTAACTGATGCCTGGAGGTTTATTTGGTCAGGGGTGGCAGGTAGCCTAGTGGTTTGAGCGTTAGGCAAGTAACCGAAAGGTTGGTGGATCGAATCCCCTAGCTGACAAGGTAAAAGTCTGCCACTGTTCCCCATTAGGCTGTCATTGTAAATAAGAATTTGTTCTTAACTGACTTGCCTAGTTAAAAAAAGGTTACATAGACACAGTCTTCCAGCAGTTTGATTCAGAGCTACAGTATCATACTGAAGGAAGCACTACAACAACTCTACATGATGCTGTTATTTTTATTTATTTTTATTTCACCTTTATTTAACCAGGGAGGCCAGTTCAGAACAAGTTCTCATTTACAACTGCGACCTGGCCAAGATAAAGCACAGCAGTTCGACAAAAACAACAACACAGATGGGATAAACAAAAGTACAGTCAATAACAATAGAAAAATCTATATACAGGCCAATAAATAGGTCAATAGTAGCGAAGTAATTACAATTTAGCAAATTAACACTGGAGTGATAGATGTGCAGATGATAATGAGCAAGTAGAAATACTGGTGTGCAAAAGAGCAAAAAAAGTTAATAAAAGCAATATGGGGATGAGGTAGGTAGATTGGATGGGCTATTTACAGATGGACTATGTACAGCTGCAGTGATCGGTTAGCTGCTCAGATAGCTGATGTTTAAAGTTAGTGAGGGAAATGTAAGTCTCCAGCTTCAGCGATTTTTGTAATTCGTTCCAGTCACTGGCAGCAGAGAACTGGAAGGAAAGGCGGCCAAAGAGGTGTTGGCTTTGGGGATGACCAGTGAGATATACCTGCTGGAGCGCGTGCTACGGGTGGGTGTTGTTATGGTGACCAGTGAGCTGAGATAAGGCGGAGCTTTACCTAGCAAATACTTATAGATAAGATGACCTGAAGCCAGTGGGTTTGGCAACGAATATGTAGCGCGGGCCAGCCGACTAGAGCATACAGGTCGCAGTGGTGGGTGGTATATGGGGCTTTGGTGACAAAACGGATGGCACTGTGATAGACTGCATCCAGTTTGCTGAGTAGAGTGTTGGAGGCTATTTTGTAAATGACATCGCCGAAGTCAAGGATCGGTAGGATAGTCAGTTTTACGAGGGTATGTTTGGCAGCGTGAGTTAAGGATGCTTTGTTGCGAAATAGGATGCCAATTCTTGATTTAATTTTGGATTCGAGATGCTTAATGTGAGTCTGGAAGGAGAGTTTACAGTCTAGCCAGACACCTAGGTTAGCTCGCTAGCTATCTAGTTAAACACAAAGACAAACGATAAGAGAGAGAGGCCACAGTCCCGCTGTATTGTCCAGTAAATCACGTCAAAATACAGGGAGATTGACATCCATAACAAGTAACATAAACACTTTCGCTGCTGAGGGATACTGTGTTGCTTAGGGTATAAGGCGAACAGTCCGGCTTCCAACAATCACAAAGCAAACATCCTCTCCAAGAGCTCTCGATGCTCGGCCCCATTTCACATGTCTGGGAGGGCTTTGGAAAGCCTCTGTAGTCTACACGTTATTGTATGTAACAAGTCTGTAACAAGGTTGGTCTGCTGGTATGCCAGTGTTGGAGGGTAGGAGGCCTACCGGTGGAATGCAACGGTCAGACAAAAACCATCTAAATCCAACGAGACCAAACGGAAGATGTCAGACATAGGTCCTATTTGGTCAGTTTTCCTCTATTTAAATATGAAATATTCCTACAGTTTTGTTTTCTTGCTTTTTTCCCTCATAGACCCTTTTGTCAGTCTGATTTAGTGACTAGCAGCCCCATGGAACACACCGCACCTACTAATACAGTGTAGACATTCTTCACCGTACACACATGAAGCCGGTGTTTATTGGGGGAGAAAACGGATGCTCGTGAAGGATCGAGGGACGGAGAAGTAGAAAGTGA
This sequence comes from Salmo trutta, assembly GCF_901001165.1. Lineage (NCBI taxonomy): Eukaryota > Metazoa > Chordata > Actinopteri > Salmoniformes > Salmonidae > Salmo > Salmo trutta. The sequence continues at coordinate 58,328,559 of NC_042969.1, read as the reverse complement.
CAGAGGCTAAGAGAAAGGGAGGATAGGACAGAAAATGAAGAAAGAGGGGCCTCCTCTGAATTGGTGCTTCCATTGTGAGACGTAAACAATGCCTGTTTTGATAACCTCTGACTTCTCTCTACATAGGGCCAATAGTGGTGACAAAGGCTCTTTTTGGGCCTATTTCAAGTGGCTTGGAGGGCGAGAGAAAAGGATTAATTAAATAAAGCTGACTCAAAGAAGACTTATTATAAAGCCCTTTTCATTGGTACTGAGGTGCCTCTAATTTCACAAAAGAACAAAGGTGGTTGAACCTTAGTGACTAGATGGGAACGTGTCAGTGGTGTGAGAGAGAACAGGTGGGTACGGAGATAGGAATGACCCGACCCCAGTTACGGTGGACGTTTTCACCAGGTCATTATTGATTATGCAAGGTCATACTTTTGTAATGTATAGAACAGGAGGTTGGAGAGGACGGCTCATGGGAATGACTGGAGCAGAATGAGGGGAATGGAATCAAGTACATGTGTGCGCATGTTTGAGCTTGTTAAGTGAACACATACACTACTAGCAAGTGATCTGACCAGAGGCAATCCACAAAAGATAAAACAGTCTGAGATCTGAGAGGCGTGAGATCTGATTATGAGGGCGTGGTCAACGTTTGCGGGATATATCTCGTAGCTCATTGTATGTCTGTGAGTCAGTATTTAGATTTTCTTGTGACGTGAGTATGTTGTGTCCGTGTGTGTCTATACATGACTGTTTGTGTGTGTGTGTGTCTCTGTGATGTGATTGTGTCGGTGTCTTTTCGACGTTTGTATATGTGTGTGTTTGTGTGTGTGTGTCTCTGTGATGTGATTGTGTCGGTGTCTTTTCGACGTTTGTATATGTGACTGTTTGTGTGTGTGTGTCTCTGTGATGTGATTGTGTCGGTGTCTTTTCAACGTTTGTATATGTGACTGTTGGTGTGTATGTGTTTCTGTGATGTGTGTGTGTGTGTGTGTGCGTGTGTGTGTGTGTGTGTGTGTGTGTGTGTGTGTGTGTGTGTGTGTGTGTGTGTGTGTGTGTGTGTGTGTGTGTGTGTGTGTGTGTGTGTGCGTGTGTGTGTGTGTGTGTGTGTGTGTGTGTGTGTGTGTGTGTGATGTGCCTGAGTTTGTCAGATGCCTCACTCTGGAGCTGTGGGCCATTTGTCATGGCTGAGATTCATTATGTGTGTGTCCCTGTCCCCGTGCGGCCGGTGTGATTACTGCTGACCCCCCGTGACAGGCACAGCGCCTTCATTATGTCACCAAGGCAGCCCTGTCACCAGCTACACTCTCTAACTGTCTGTGTGACACCCCTCGGTGGGAATCCAATCTCTCATCTGGGTGTCCACCTGTCTCTGCCTGTGTGTGTGTGTGTGTGTGTGTGTGTGTGTCAGGGTTTCCGTTAGGAATATGTGGCTGGCGCCGGACAGCAACTTTTTAATTTACCGGACATTTGAGAAATGTACCGGGCCCATATGCATTGGGTGCGTAACCTGATTAGGGCGTCCACCCACGGTGCTCAGAATGACAGAAATCACATTTACATTATGGTCATTTCATATTAACTGAACATGCAAGTCAAGGATGCAGTGATGTCTCTTAGCCTCTTGCCAAATTCTGCACTTTGAAGATGTTAGAATCACTGTCCACATGAACTTTTCCTCAGCCAACAAGACAGGCTAGTGATTTGTTGTTCATTAGTCATGTCAACAGTATACCTATTCTATTGGTCAGCTTGTCGAGAAAGACATATCCTATTCCAAACAGACTCTGAGACAGTTGTGGGGCGATAGAGCCCAGATTTATACAACCAGTAGGTCTAGGCTATATAAAAAAAAGAAATGACGTTAAATAGCAATCCGTCTGATACAACAGATCAGAATGCTTAGCTTATATTATTTCTTCACATTATAAGCACAGCAATGCACACAAGGCAGTAGGCTATGCGCAAATGTTAGTTCCATATTGCAATTAGAGGGAAAACACCTTTGTCTAAAGGGCACCGCACCGCACATCAAATCAAATAACATTTTATTTGTCACATGCAGCGAATACAACAGGTGTAAACCTTACATTGAAATGCTTACTTACAAGCCCTTAACCAACAATGCAGTTTTAAGAAAAAATAAGTCTTAAGAAAGTATTTAATAAAATAAACTGAAGTTAAAAACATTAAAAATAAGAATTAAATAATTAAAGATCAGCAATAAAATAACAATCGTGAGGCTATATACAGGTGGTACCGGTACAAAGTCAATGTGCGGGGGTTAGTCGAGGTAACTGAGGTAAAGTGACTATGCATAAATAATAAACAGAGAGTAGCAGCAGCATAGAAGCTGTTAAGAAGCCTTTTGGACTTAGACTTGGCGCTCCGGTACCGCTTGCCGTGTGGTAGCAGAGAGAACAGTCTATGACTAGGGTGGCTGGAGTCTTTTCCAATTTTTAGGGCCTTCCTCTGACACTGCCTAGTATAGAGGTCCTGGATGGCTGGAAGCTTGACCCCTGTGATGTACTGGGCCGTACGCCCTACGCTTTGTAGTGCCTTGCGGTTGGAGGTCGAGCAGTTGCCATACCAGGCGCTGATGCAACCAGCCAGGATGCTCTCGATGGTGCTGCTGTAGAACTTTTTGAGGATCTGAGGACCCATGCTAAGTCTCCTGAGGGGGAATAGGTGTTGTCATGCCCTCTTCACGGCTGTCTTGGTGTGTTTGGACCATGATAGTTTGTTGGTGATGTGGACACCAAGGAACTTGAAGCTCTCAACCTGCTCCACTACAGCCTCATCGATGAGAATGAGATGAGAATTTCCTGTAGTCCACAATCATCTCCTTTGTCTTGATCACGTTGAGGGAGAGGTTGTTATCCTGGCGCCACACTGCCAGGACTCTGACCTCCTCCCTATAAGCTGTCTCATCGTTGTTGGTGATCAATCCTACCTCAGGCCTACCTCTGTTGTGTCATCTTCAAACTTAATGATGGTGTTTGAGTCGTGCTTGGCCATGCAGTCATGGGTTAACAGGGAGTACAGGAGGGGACTGAGCACGCACCCCTGAGGGGCCCCCATGTTGAGGATCAGAATGACAGATGTGTTGTTACCTACGCTTACCACCTGGGGGTGGCCCGTCAGGAAGCCTGGGATCCAGTTGCAGAGGGAGGTGTTTAGTCCCAGGGTCTTAAGCTTAGTGATGAGCTTTGAAGGCACTGTGGTGTTGACCGCTGAGCTGTAGTCAATGAACAGCATTCTCATGTAGGTGTTCCTTTTGTCCAAGTGGGAAAGGGCAGTGTGGAGTGCAATAGAGATTGCGTCATCTGTGGATCTGTTGGGGCAGTATGTATTATCCCATTTCTGGGATAATGGTGTTGATGTGGGCCATGACCAACCTTTCAAAGAAATTCATGTCTACGGGTCGGTAGTCATTTAGGCAGGTTACCTTGGTGTTCTTGGGCACATGGACTATGTTAGTCTGCTTAAAACATGTTGCTATTACAGACTTGGTCAGGGACAGGTTGAAAATGTCAGTGAAGACACTTGCCAGTTGGTCAGTACACGTCCTGGTAATCCATCTGGCCCTGCGGCCTTGTGAATCACACAGTCGTCCGGAACAGCTGGTGCTCTCATGTATGCTTCAGTGTTGCTTGTCTCGAAGCGAGCATAGAAGTAATTTAGCTCGTCTGGTAGGCTCGTGTCACTGGGCAGCTCACGGCTGTGCTTCCCTTTGTAGTCTGTAATAGTTTGCAAGCCCGCCACATCCGACGAGCGTCGTAGCCGGTGTAGTACAATTCAATCTTAGTCCTGTATTGACACTTTGCCTGTTTGATGATTCGACGGAGGTCATAGTGGGATTTGTTATAAGCGTCCGGGTTAGTGTCCCGCTCCTTGAAAGCGGTAGCTCTACCCTTTAGCTCAGTGCTGATGTTGGCTTCTGGATGGGGTATGTACGTACGGTCACTGTGGGGACGACATCATCGATGCACTTATTGATGAAGCCAGTGACTGATGTGGTGTACTCCTCAATGCCATCGGAAGAATCCGATGGCATATTCCAGTCTGTGCTAGTAAAACAAACATGAGCGGTTGCATGTGAGAGAGATGAAAATATCCGTTAGAGATGTAGAAAGAGAGGAGATCTAATAGGCTACTTTGAAGCAAGGTAAGACATGCCTCATAATGTGTAAAAAATATATGTAGCAGTATGCGCTTGTGCATGTGCAGTGCATGTGTGTGTGCAGTCTTTTATGTATTGACATATATATATATATATATATATATATATATATATATATTATTTTTTCTATCTAGACACAGGTTTTTGCTAAGAAATCGCATTACCGCAGTATATTCGTAACATTTGGTCAAATGATATACCAATTCCCCCCACAGAAATCCATACTGGACATTGACATACTTCCCCCATGGTAGTCTCGCTGTAGTCACTAACTATTCAATTATGTCCTATTAGAGGATGGGTGTTGCCAATGTCTCCGCCCAGGCTATTCAGCCCCTGCGCTCTGTCGGGGGGAGACCCCGAGGGCCCTTGTGAGCCTGTGATTAGTGATGTGTCTGCAGAGAGGTGACAGAATCCCTCTCAAATATTTTGTCTTCATTTTACGGCTACCGAGATGCAATTACGGAGCAGCAGTTCATTACCGCGCGCCGCTTCTTCATGTTTTATGCATGCTCTTCGTTTACCGCTTTATTAATGAGCCAGCTATGCTGGCCACCGCCACGCTGCAGGCTGCACTACGGACACTGATGTGGTGTGTGTGTGTGTATGTGTGTGTGTGTGTGTATGCACAATAGGTGGTCATTGGTCAGTCTCCCCCCACCCTGCCCTTGCCCTGCCTGGGTTTCCAGGTGGATCTGGGTTTGGCGGAGGTAGAGGGGATTGGAGAGGGCCAGTAGGGGTGACTAACTGCACCTCCCTCTGCAGAACAAACTCCATCTGCATCCAGCATTGAGACAGATGAGTCCAATTTGGCTCCTTAACTTTTCTGCAGTGTGATGGATGTGTGGCGGCTGTGCACGGTGAGTGAGAGAGAGGAGGGTGAGGGGGACCCCTCAGCTCTGGCCCGGCCAGGGAGGGAGGGACACCCGGCCATCGGTAGATAACTGATGACCTCACAGTGCCACACCACGCTGGCCAAACCCAAGCTAATAGGCTAACTGGGACACGGTTCTGACAGATTTTCCTCTCAGACCGGATAACAGTGGACCATCTGCACGACTGATGAGTCTTTGATAAGAGCGATTCTCCGCAGGCCTTGATAAATATTTTATCAAGCATAATGGAAATTGTCAAATCAATCTAATTGTGTAATACATTATGAAGACAACAAAATGAAACATAGCACATATGCTATCATTTCACTTTTACGACAGGCAGGCGGCCGGGCACCCGTGGGGTTTCTGGGGGACCTCGGGGCTGGCAGCGCCCACTTTGGATATACGTCTCCCCTGTGCTGCCCATGAGCTGCCTCACACACATTTCATCAACTGATTCATTTCTCAAATGTGGACAACTGTGAGGCATAATTACATTAGAGCCTGATGGCATTCAGCCACAGAGAGAGAGAGAGAGAGAGAGAGAGAGAGAGAGAGAGAGAGAGAGAGAGAGAGAGAGAGAGAGACAACAGCAGTTACAGCAGTATGGAAGTGATGAATACAAATTCGATCAATTACTGTATCATTTTCTCCTTTAATAAGTATGAATAGTATATTTTCTCAGAGTTAGTTATTGGAGGTGAGATGAACTGGTTAAATCAGGCTGCATTTAGAAGTACAGTTCTGTTGGTAGTCATGGAAGATGTGTTTTTTATGTGCGAATGGTAACGATCATTTGTGTGTGTGTTTGTGTGCAAAAAACAGTATTTAGCTGCATTTTCTCTTTATGTCTCAATGGGGAGGGGTAAGGTATTGCTGGGCGGCTGTCTGGTGCAGTAGAGGGATGAGGACAGAGGAGAGGAATGGGGGGAGCACTCAGAGTAAACAAATAAAAAGCTTGTGGTGTGTGACATGGAGGGGGGAGACAGAGGATCATGATGGTATTAATGACCTTTATCAACACACACACACTCACTCCACGTCACTGCAGAGGAGAAAAGAGCCTAATCAATATCTCCACACACACACACACACATACACACAGCACCTTTCTCAAACAAAAAACACAAAAATACAATACACACTTTCACACAAACAGCGTCTTTGATCCAACAAAAATTGCCAGCTCTTGTTCACGTGCAGAAATGTTTATTTATTTGGGGGGAAAGCCGTCTTAGTGTTTTTCTCACCTCTTTCGCTCTCTTTCCCACTGTCTTGTCCTTTCACCTCTACCTCCCTCCATGTCTTCCCTCTCCCTCCTCCCATCCTGCGGGGGCCCCTCGGGGCCCGGGGTCAGTAGCTGATGCGCTGGCCCTTTATACCCGGCCTGATGTATTGCCCATGGAAACAATGTGAGAGCTTAGTTATTATTCTGTTTGCTTTTGGCTCTGACAGGCATGAGTTAGCGTCCGACTGGGATCCTATCTCATTAGGCCAAATGCTGGAGTAAAACAATCATAAAAATCATTTGGCAACCAGCATCCACTTAGGAGCGCCTGTCATGCAGGTTGATAATAAACTCTCCAAATTGGAGTCAGGGAGAGTGAGTGAGAGGAAGAGGTGGAGAGAGAGTGAGGCCCATATGCTCCCTGCCGTTAGAGACTCTTAATGATATGAAGTGGCTGAGTTTATATGGAGGTGCCTCAGCCTCTCCATTGATAATATTGATTGTGGTTAGAGAACCCTCAACCCTGGCTTCACAGTGTGTGTGTGTGCGCGTGTGCGTGTGGTGTGAGCTTATTTGGAAACCTTCTGCATATGCATTAGTATGGATTGTGATTGGTTTTGTGTGTGTGGTGTGTAAAATGTGTGTGTGTGTGTTTATGGTAGGGGATGAAGCCTACAACAGTGGCTCTGAGGTGTGATCTATATGCATGTCAAGTCTCGCTCTCTCTCTCTCTCTCTCTCCCTCTCTCCCTCTCTCTCTCTCTCTCTCTCTCTCCTCTCTCCCTCTCTCCCTCTCTCCCTCTCTCCCTCTCTCCCTCTCTCTCTCTCTCTCTCTCTCTCTCTCGCTCTCTCTCTCGCTCTCTCTCTCTCTCTCTCTCTCTCTCTCGCTCTCTCTCTCGCTCTCTCTCTCTTTCTTCCTCTCTCTCACACACACACTCTCTCTCCCCTTCTCTTGCTCTTCCCCTCGCCACCTCGCCCAAACATACATCTTTATCAAGCGCCTGTTGTCAGACAACATTAGATAATTAATAGGTCATTTGTCAGCCCTGTGAGAAACATGTTAAAATCCCCCCGCGCTACCAGGATGAATCCAGTTGTCTGCTCAGACGCCTTTGTGTCAGGCTGCCATCAGCGACACACATTGTCCATGAAAGGGGCCTCATTATTAATCACAACTAATGCTAATTAATTAGGTGTCTGCGTGTGTGTGTGTCTGCGTGTGTGTGTGTTCACAAAGGGACCGGGCCTAACTTTCAGTTGTTGTACGGTGTTAATTGGTGGACTTAGTGCAGGGACTTTAATTGAGTGTTTTCCATTGAGAGAGTGGAGGAGTAGTTGACTAACAGGCGGCAGGAGAAAAAACACAAGACAGTGTACTCATTAATTAACACGCTCTAAGTGCACTGCTCTGGTCAGGATTGCACTGTGTGTGTGTGTGTGTGTACATATGTACGTGTGTACGTGTGTACGTGTGTGTATGTATACATTGAGTGTACAAAACATTAAGGACACCTGCGTTGTATTGAGTTGCACCCCCTCCCCTTTGCCCTCAGAACAGCCTCAATTCGTCAGGACATGGACTCTACAAGGCGTTGAAAGCGTTCCACAGGGATGCTGGCCCATGTTGACTCCAATGCTTCCCACAATTGTGTCAAGTTGGGTGGATGTCCTTTGGGTGGTGGACCATTCTTGATACACACAGGAAACTCAACTGTCTCAAGGCTTAAAAATCCTTCTTTAATCTGTCTTCTCCCCTTCAGCTACAATGATTGAAGTGTATTTAACAAGTGACATCAATAAGGGATTTTAGCTTTCACCTGGATTCACCTCATCAGTCTATGTCATGGAAAGAGCACACAGTGTGTGTGTGTGTGTGTGTGTGTGTGTGTGTGTGTGTGTGTGTGTGTGTGTGTGTGTGTGTGTGTGTGTGTGTGTGTGTGTGTGTGTGTGTGTGTGTATTTTAGCTTATTAAGTATGTGTATGTGTCTAAAGTTTGAAATTAGAATTTTAGAGGTTTAAAATGTAGTGCTACTTTATTTAAACATCTATAAATGTTTTGTTGTGTACATGTTTGTTGTTCAAGTGCACATGCAGTATATATTGTGCTACACCTACAGTAAATATTGTAGTACATATGAAGTAAATATTGTGGGTTATTTTGCTTGCCTTCAGCGTACTCGACTCGATGTGTTTCCTTGGTTGAGTGATATCTCTTTTCCCCTGCTCTTGCTCTGCTGAGCTGCTGAGTTTTTGGCTTCTGTTGGAGCTCCTGTTCGGGCCCCTGTTGGCCCCTCCATCGTTCAGCCGTTGAGTATGCCCAGTGGAACCACCGGATTCCCACAAAGCAGCACTAAGGCCTTCATTAAGACACAAAGCCACAGTTAATTATGAAGCTTACTGCTGCTGACCGGGGCACAGGCACACAGTGCTCTCACAACGCTCTCACAACGCTCATACAACGCTTTCACAATCATCTAAAAACCCAGGAAAGTAAACATTCATAAATACACTGTAATTACTAGTATTTAAGAAAATATAAATAAACTATTCTTAACTGTCAGAGTTTCAATTCCAAACCCCAGTCAGAACCTTTTGAGATGTTTGTCTCTCTCGCTCTCTCTCTCTCTCATTAATTCCGTCTAGCTCTTTCTCATTCTCTCTCTCTCTCTCCCTCTCTCCATCACCTGATTCAGTTCCCTCTGTATAACAGTATGTATTGGTCAGCCTTGGTATGATGATGCTACAGTATATGATGCTATAGTGTGTCTGTGTATTTAACCAGGATGATGTATCTCTTAGTCTTTCAATGCCTCATCCCTTACAGCAGTATCAGGGGAATACTTTATAACTATGACATTAAAGGGATGTTGCTGGGATGTTTCTCAGAGAAAAATCTCACTCAGGGGCTGAGAGGTCAGAGGTCAGCTGTAGTGTCAGTGATGACCCAGATGTCTGTGGGTGGTTCAGAAATTTGCGTCCTGTAGCACAAACTCCAAAAAGTTCTGGGACAATGTAAAATCCATGGAGAATAAGAGCACCTCCTCCCAGCTGCCCACTGCACTGAGGCTAGGAAACACTGTTACCACCGATAAATCCACGATAATTGAGAATTTCAATAAGCATTTTTCTACGGCTGCTTTCCACTTGGCTACCCCTACCCCGGTCAACAGCCCTGCACCCCCCACAGCAACTTGCCCAAACCTCCCCCATTTCTCCTTCACCCAAATCCAGATAGCTGATGTTCTGAAAGAGTTGCAAAATCTGGACCCCTACAAATCAGCTGGGCTAGACAATCTGGACCCTCTCTTTCTAACAATATACGCCGCAATTGTTGCAACCCCAATTACTAGCCTGTTCAACCTCCCTTTCATATCGTCTGAGATCCCCAAATATTGGAAAGCTGCCGCGGTCATCCCCCTCTTCAAAGGGGGAGACATTCTAGACCCAAACTGTTACAGACCTATATCTATCTTACCCTGCCATTCTAAGGTCTTTGAAAGCCAAGTTAACAGATCACAGACCATTTCGAATCCCACCGTATCTTCTCCGCAATGCAATCTGGTTTCCGAGCTGGTCATGGGTGCACCTCAACCACACTCAAGTTCCTAAACGATATCATAACCGTCATCGATAAAAGAAAATACTGTGCAGCCGTATTCATCAACCTGGCCAAGGCTTTCGACTCTGTCAATCACCACATTCTTATCGGCAGACTCAACAGCCTTGGTTTCTCAAATGACTGCCTCACCTGATTCACCAACTACTTCTCAGACAAAGTTCAGTGTGTCAAATCGGAGGGCCTGTTGTCCGGACCTCTGGCAGTCTCTATGGGGGTGCCACAGGGTTCAATTCTCGGGCCAACTCTTTTCTCTGTATACATCAATGATGTCGCTCTTGCTGCTGGTGATTCTCTGATCCACCTCTACGCAAACAACACCATTCTGTATACTTCTGGCCCTTCTTTGGACACTGTGTTAACTAATCTCCAGACGAGCTTCAATGCCATACAACTCTCCTTCCATGGCCTCCAACTGCTCTTAAATGCAAGCAAAACTAAATGCATGCTCATCAACCGATCGCTGCCCGCACCTGCCCTCGGCTTCCAATTTCGTTAAACAAAGCATCCTTCACTCATGCTGCCAAACATACCCACATAAAACTGACTATCCTACCGATCCTTGACTTCGGCGATGTCATTTACAAAATAGCCTCCAACACTCTACTCAGCAAATTGGATGCAGTCTATCACAGTGCCATCCGTTTTGTCACCAAAGCCCCATATACCCTGGCCCTCACTTCATATTCGTCGCCAAACCCACTGGCTCTAGGTCATCTATAAGTCTTTACTAGGTAAAGCCCCGCCTTCTCAGCTCACTGGTCACCATAGCAGCACCCACCCGTGGCACGCGCTCCAGCAGGTATATTTCACTGGTCACCCCCAAAGCCAACTCCTCCTTTGGCCGCCTTTCCTTCCAGTTCTCTGCTGTCAATGACTGGAACGAATTGCAAAAATCACCGAAGCTGGAGACTCATATCTCCCTCACTAACTTTAAGCATCAGCTGTCAGAGCAGTTCACAGATCATTGCAGCTGTACATAGCCCATCTGTAAATAGCTCATCCAACTACCTCATCCCCATATTGTTATTTATTTATTTTTGCTCCTTTGCACTCCAGTATCTCTACTTGCACATTCGTCTTCTGCACATCTGTCACTCCAGTGTTTAATTGCTAAATTGTAATTACTTCGCCACTACGGCCTATTTATTTCCTTACCTCCCTAATCTTACCTCATTTGAACACACTGTATATATATTATATTTATATTGTGTTATTGACTGTACGTTTGTTTATTCCATATGTAAATCTGTGTTGTTGTTTGTGTCGCACTGCTTTGGGTTAGGGTTAGGGTCTTGGCCAGGTCACAGTTGTAAATGAGAACTTGTTCTCATCTGGCCTACCTGGTTAAAAAATGCTGGGAGGCCCATACAAGCCAGGAGGAGCAGGAGGCCATTTCGCATCCAGCAGCAATAATGGCTTAAAGGGATATTGTAAGATTTCATAATTTGTGTTCTTTTTCTACTTACCGAGAATCATGGATACCATTTGTAAATCTCTGCGTGCAGTTTGGAGATTATTGGAGTTAGTATATAATTAGTTTAGCGCAATTGCTAGAATTCTCCTGATACAGTAGCCAGCTCCTCTCAAAAGCAAGGAAATAGACATTCTAACTACTCTAAAGCTGGGTGGTTGTGATCTCTATACATCTCTATGCAACAACAGGGGCAGAGAATAAGGAAGTGTATAGAATATAGTTTTATATATATTTTAGGATTATCAGTAAATTAACATTTATAAAAGATCAATTACTATGTACAGTATAGCTAAGTGAATATGTATAACTTAGAATGAAGGTATTGCCATCCCAGGGTCATGCACTGCAGAGAACACTGGAAGAATTATCACTGTGAATCAATGTAATGTTTGTGTAAATTCATCTCAAAACGGATGGGTTGCCAACTGGCGATTTGACACGAAAACCTAATTTAGTTCATAAAGAATATTTAGAACTTTTATTATTCAGAAACATACAGTACCATCAAATACCATCATACTGTAAAAAATCTGAAAAATATTGGGATATGACATTTTGGTGACACGATCTTGGAAATGAGTGGACCAAGGCGCAGCGTGAGTATAGTTCCAAATATTTATTTAAGTGAAACTAACAAAACAAAATAACAAAACTTATAAAGACCGTGAGGACATAGTGCCCAAACACACTAACAAATAATCAATATCCCACAAAACACAGGTGGGAAAATAGCTACCTAAATATGATCCCCAATCAGAGGCAACGATAAACAGCTGCCTCTAATTGGGAACCATATTAGCACCAACATAGAAATAGATATACTAGATCACCCCTAGTCACGCCCGGACCTACTACACCATAGAGAACCAAGGGCTCTCTATGGTCAGGGCGTGACATTTGGCCATATCGCCCAGCCCCAATCATCATGTGTGATCTGTGCTATAAGGGCGTGTCCCCTCTGCCTGTCTGTCATCAATGGTGGACAAATGAACCTTGCAGACAAGCTGAGTCCCGCCCATATGTGAGGAGTTAATTTCCATATGTCATAAGGAAAGACCCCTGTCAATCATGCCTATAGCTCTCTGTGATTGGCCTGATAGATAAGTTATTTGCTATGCCACTGTACACTGACTATGACTAACTGAACAATCAGCTGGATTGAGACTCAGCTGAATATACAAGTTTGTATGATCTCACAATGTAGTTAACACTGTATATGTTGTCTATTATCAAAGATTTCATGCAAAATATTTATGTCGTGGAGGGATGAGTTTGGTTCCCTTATACATCAATCTCTCTGCTTTTTAAAATATTTTTGTGCGTTTCTTTTACACTGTACATCCCAAGAAATATTCAGAAACAGAGAGAGGGAGAAAGTGGGAGAGAGAGCGGAAGAGAGAGAGAGTGATAGAGAGATACAGTAGGCCATTTATGTATGAGTGTGTTACTGTCTGTGTGTGACTATGTCCACAGGTAGCTAATTTCTCTGTAAACATATGTTTCTGTTTGTCCCGCCGGTGCGTCCCCTGGCGTCCCTAGGCAGTGGCTAGGTCACGCCTCCATTAGGGCTTTTGTCACGGTGATTAATAGCTCCTTTTATCATCTTTAATTCACTCCCTGATGACGGCGGGGCTTGGCTTGACGCTGCTCCGGGTAATGGCGTGATGTATGGGGCGCCCAACACCTCATGGCGGAGGTGAAAATCATTTCGCCCATGCAGATACCATCCCGGGAACAAATGTTTTCCCTCCTAATAAAAATGAATGAATTTGGTGTCGAGAGTGAGCGGCAGAACACTGGACGTGTGTGCAAGTGTGCGTGCATGCGTGCGTGCATGCGTGCTTGTGCGCGCGTGTGTGTGCGTGTGCGTGTGTGTGTGTGTGTGTGTGTGTGAATAATTATGGCCTATTTTGCTTTCTGTTCTACAAATTTTGAGAGTAAGATCATTCTTTTCATTGGTGCTAAAATGCCTTGTGTATTAGGGATCTGCTTCAAATACAGACTTTTACTTTTAGCGTTTATGTCACTTCCTCTTTTAGCATAAGATATGAGAGTACAGACCATGAAGGGACGGCGTTGGCTGTTGAGAGTTGGGTTTTGTGTTGTATAATCATCATTTGTCATCTATGCTATTGATGTTGATGAACGTCGTGTAAAGGATGTGGCCTCTGGTTGGAGTTCCCCTTTTTACCCAGAATTCCTTTGGTGGGCCTCTTTTTGAAGGAGGGCGTCAGCTCGCAGTGATGAGGTAATCGCCAAGATTGAACAAATAAACAAACGTATATGGCCCTCAGTCAGTACACCCCCCCACCGCCTGCCCCACCAACACATGCATGCACACACACACACACACACACACACACACTTAAACATGTGCTCACGCATGGTCTTACAGACACGTACACTATGACCACTGATCTATGGCGTTCATCAACATCAATAGCATAGATGACAAATGATTATTATACTACACAAAACCCAACTCTCACCAGCCGACGCCGTCCCTTCATGGTCTGTACTCTCATATCTTATAATTGTCCTTCAAAATGTAACGCTACAGGATCTGAACAGAACTGCAGCCCCACACTTATCTCTCATCTGAAGATAAAACCACCGTTTTTAAAACATTCAACACAGCATATTTTCCTTTTTGGAAATGTTTACCTTTCTGAAATGTATATGTTTATTGATCAAAATTATTCCCCCGCTTGAATTGACCAGACTTGGGGAATTTCTGGTCTAAATCAAATATAAACTATGACACCAGTCGGAGGGAAATGTCAGAGGAGAAACAGCATAGGAGGGATACAGTTACTTTTAAAAGCCCTCGTCTCAACCATATGGCAAACTTCATGTCCAGGGTTATAACCACGTTACACAGTCCTACACAGAAAATCATTACACACGCTCGTAGAGCCACATTGGGTTTCAGGGCCTGCCCAGCACGACAGTCGTTTAAAAGCTTTGCTCTTTAAACATGCTGGCCCACACAGTATGTGTCAAACACAATGGCAATATAGACGTGGTGACGGATGAGAAAATACGAGAGAAAATAAACTGAAGAGAAAACACGAGAAACTCTTTTTCAAACATTACTTGTGCATTCAAATGCATATTCATGCATATTTAATGCAGAAATATATTAAATACCACAAGAAATTACTGGATGTTTAGTCTGTTTTTTCACACAAGCAAAATAAGTTTTAAAATATGCCATTACACACTGAATCGTGATACCATATAAGATATGGTATTGAAGATGAACAAAGATACGTTTGAGGATAAATGCACAATAAAAAAATGTAAATGTACAACCAATACAACAATCTGGAATTTTCTCTCTCTTCTTCTCTCTGCCGTTCTCTCTATCATCTTTTTTGTTGTCACGTTTGTTGTATGATGGAGACCAAGGTGCATCGTTCCACATTTATTATAACTGTGAAACTATGCAAGACATACAAATAAACTAATAAAATAAAAATAACAAACCGTGACGAAGAGGTGAAACATAAACTACCTCAAAATAATCTCCCACAAAACCTTGTGGGGAAAAGAACAACTTAAATAGGATCCCCAATTAGAAACAACGATGACCAGCTGCCTCTAATTGGAGATCATCCCAAAAAACAACAACATAGGAATACAGAAACTAGAACCACACAACATAGAAAATTTAAACTAGACAAAAAAATCCTGTCACGCCCTGACCTAACTCTACCATAGAAAAGAAAAGATTTCTATGGTCAGGACGTTACATTTGTCTTTGCTCAACATTGCAATATTACTTTGTAATAAACTGTACAGTATGCATTGGTTAGGTATTAAGAAACAGGATGCATAGATTATAAAATGATAAGAGATTCACACTTTAGGAATTGGTTCCATGGTGATCTATGGTATCCATTTAAGTGATAATGCCCGAGGAGTCGGTGTTTGGAGGATACATACAGGCAAACCATGCCAATATCTCCTCCAAACACCGGCTTCCAACATATTCAAATATCAATCTGCATATTTTCATTAAAAACTTTATTTTGATAAATGTGTTAGTATTTCATCCTTCTGCAAGATATAGTCCCGAAGCAAATATAGGGTTGCTACCCAAGCCGGCTGGTGGTTCGTTCTATCAGTTCAGTTGCCAGACACGCGACCCAGTCGTTAAGTCTTTTTGTTCTGTATCTATGGACACGACCCAGTTGTTTGTTCTAAATATTCTATTGCCATACTGGCTGACAACGTTCTTATCCCTTGCTTGCTAGCTAGCTAACTTACAGTCGCGTCAAACAGTGCAGCCAGAATAACAACAAAGTAGCTGCATTTGCATTTGTTTAAGCTGTTTTCTAGTGACATTTATTTGGACACAATCATAACAATGAGCTAATGAGGCGTGATTTCATCTGGCATAGAAAATGTGCTCATCAGGACCATTGTTGCCAACTCCTCAGTAAGGAAAGTAGCTATTGGCTGTCCTAAAAGTCGCTAGAAGTTGCTAAATGACGTCATCACCTAATTTGCATGATTGGCCATGTGCATGTAATGTGATGGATGCTGTAGGAGAGAGGAATAACATCGTGGGAGAGACAAAAAGTGAGTAAAAAAGACCCTAAATATGTTTAGAACTACAAATGAACTTTCTTCTGTTGATTCTTGTTTTTTTTATGTCACAATTCCAACCCTCCTGCTTTATCGGGGCTTGGACCGGCAAAAGTGACCCGAAAGAGACACTCTGGCGGAGTTACTGTCACGATTACCAAGATCAGTAGAGAGGCAGAGTCAGGTGCAGGAGACAGAGGTCCGGAGTGATAGTGGTTTTTAATAGAAAATCCGGGAACAACACAAGAAGCCGAAAGGCACAGGGCGCACATAAACTCAACTAGGGAAAACACGTCCCCAAAACAAAAAACGCACGGGGCGCAGCCCGGTAATATATATATAACAACGAGCGCAGCACTCACTAACAACTGTCCAGAGTTGACATAAAACAATCCCGCACGAAATCCTGAACTGAAAAGACACACTAAATAACCTAACTAATGACAGACAAGAAACAGGTGCGGATCAGACAGACAAAACCAAAAGACACAGAAACATAGATCGGTGGCAGCTAGTAGGCCGGCGACGACGACCGCCGAGCGCCGCCCGACCGAGGAGGGGCGCCACCTTCTGTGGATACTGTGACAGTTACTTTGTTTTTATTAAAAAATATATATATTTAGTTTAGTTTTCTTAATTTGGTTTGGTTTTTAAGCTTATAGTCCACTTAGGAGTCTACAACAAGTCACAGTAAAACATTAACATTTTTAACCATAAAATGTTTTGCATTTTTTTGTATACAATCTACATTAACAATATAAATGGACCAAAAAGAGACAATAGAAAAAAACTGTCAATGACAATGTGAGAAAATTATGGTAACTAGTCTGGCCCTAATTCAGGTTAATTAGTCGCTAAGTTGGCAACACTGGTATGGACATTGTTGTTCAGAGGCACTAGTCAACAACACAACTAACACAATCACTTCAAACTGAAGCTGGAAAGACTGCGAACCAGCTGCACTTCGTTTCGATGTACCTGTTTTCTATTGACATTTCTTTGTATATATCCATAAAAATTCTGCTAATTCGTGATTTCAACTGGCTGAGAAAAGCTGCCTGCCTGTATGTCTCACCCCGACCCCTAGAAGTTCATTAGTATGGGACAGCTGGAGATCACATTTCAATACTGACACAATGTTGCAAATGTCGGAGAGACAGACAGCAATGTTTATACAAATCTCCGCTATTGAAAACCAATTGCTAATCTAAAAGAAATGGGAGATAATGTTTAGATGCTTTTTACAATGGAGATCAAGTACATACATTGTCTAGCTGGGCTGATGAGACAGTGTATTGCGCAGTGATATGGAACAGAGTAAATAGGCATTTCAACATCATAGCCTCAGCCGGTGGTAACTTGTGGAATAGACACCGGCTGGAATGCGGTTTTAACCAATCACCCTCCAGGATTAGACCCACCCCTTGTATAAATTCTGAATAATGTTATACTGTATGAATCATTTGTATAATAATTCTCTAGAATTTGTATATATTTTCTATGTAATTTTCTACATTTCTATGTATAAGAAGCTCTAATCTACCTCAGATATATACCAGCTATTACTAACCAGTGAAAACGTAATAATAGTTAGACGATGTCTTCAGCAGTGTTCAGGTTCTCATAGAGGTCTTCTCCTGCACTCTGTTCTCCGTCTCCAGTCACATCGTCTCCAGTCACAACAGGCTTGACTTGTCTTCTCTGCCCTTCAGTCGTAATGATATCACAGCACACACCACCCCCAGTAGCCCACAGCGCCAATCAGTGAAGCTCTCACTGCGTTGGTAGACGAAAGGATTCCATGCATGCCAGAGGAGTCGGATGTGTTATACCGGTGCTTCTGTCAACACATAGTGGATGGACCAACCCTTCTTTCCATTCCCTGACCCTGCACCAATAAAGTCCACTGTTAGTCTGTAAGAGGTTAGAGATGAGCAGAGAGGACTTGGGGTCAGACACGTTCACTCTGCCCCTCAGCTCCTCAGGTAAGTGCACAGAGGAGTTGACAGAGTCTAGAATTAGAACATCTCCCTCCAGATCTCTTTGTGGTGTTAGGAGCACAGACGACCTCCCATTTATGATCAGGGAGTAATTCCCTGTTAGGCTGTCAGTCATCATGTCCATCCTCTGACTCTTTATCCCTTGGGCCATGTTGCCAAGTGGAGTTTCCCAGAGTGCATCTTGTCGGTTCGATATGCAGGGGAAAGTCACTGTTTCATCTGGCTTGAAGACTCGATACTCAGGCACAAACATTAGAACAATTGTCAGGTAGCTGTAATATCAATCTCCTTTTGAAATGGCACAAGTGAAATACCCTTCATCATCTGTTAAGATGTTAGAGAAGTACAGTGAAGACCTGTTGTCCAAGACCTGTGTTCTGGCCTTCAGATCATCAGGCAGAATCTCTAAAGACGAGTCAGTATTCACAACTAAGCTTGTTGTGTCTACTCCGTTTGATGATTGTACACTTGCAGTACACTGTTGTAGTCCTTTTTACACTGTCCTACCTCCAGAGTGAACGTTGATGATCTTCATGTGATTTGTTTTAGTACAAACCGTCAGTCGAATCCCGACCTGGTCTGTGAGCTGCCAACCATTCCAACATTCAGCCTTGTAGTCGCCGCTGTCGGATTCTCCCAGGGGGTATAGAACATATGAGGATAACAAGTCAAACCCAATTCTTATTGTGTTCATCAGTAAAATGTCCCCCTCTCTTGTTGACCGGTAGAAAACAGGTCGCTTGAAACAGAATGTCTTAAAATGAGCAGCAGTGTTCACTTGTTCAAATACGCAAAACAATGACTTGACAGATGGCATGGTACAGGCAGGTTGAGAGGTGTGTGTATGTAGTGTGTGCGTGTGTGTGTGTATCTGTGTGTGTTTATGCATGCATGTGTGTCTGTGCGTCTTTACATCTGTGAGGGTGTGTGTCTCTTCATGTGTGTGCGTCCGTGTGTGCATCTGTGTGTGTGTGTTTGTGTGTGTGGATCAAAGGTTCCAGGCCGACGGCGGTGCGGTGTCACACAGCCGTTCAGGAATGTACCGAGGCACAGGGATGTGCAGCTAGAGCCTCATTAGCAACCCCACCTCCCCACCGCCCCTCCCAGCCTGTCAGAGCGCGTTAGCCACAGCCTGCCACAGTCACCCAGGGGGAGAGGCTGCTTCCTGTGGAGGGTTTCCTGTCTGTCTGTCCTCCCTGGGTCCACAGCAGGAGGCCCAGTAGGCCTAGCTAGGGCCCACTCTCAAATTACACCTTCGTTCTTAACGACCATTTCATTTTTACTTCGTCATGGATTGATGTCAATGGCAGACTAAGTGCAAATGTGGAAGTTAGGGAGTTATAATTTGACCCATAAATGCACTACTTCTGACCAGAGCCTTATAGAGCCCCATAGTGATAGGGTGGATAAAGTGGTCAAAAGGGGTGCGTTACGTGGTGAATAGCATGTCAGGCGAAGCTAAGGGCTAATCTCAAATTACCCCTTCATTCCCTACTACATAGTGTTCTACTTTTGACCAGAGGAGGCCTAAAGTAATAGACCCCTTTCCAGTACACGACACACTGACGTCACAAACAGATGCACGCGACTCTTAGCTGCAGTAAGAAAGCCATCGCCATCTGCGCCCATTCAACATAGCCTAGATTTATGTTCTGATTACTTCTAAACAAAATCACTTTTTGGGGTTCTCATACGCTTACAATGATGTTTTGATTCTTGCTTGAACAGTCATTAAGATTATATTTGATTGTGATCTTTGCGAAATAACTATTTTGGATGCAGCAGTTGTTAGCTAGAATGCTAACGCTCATTGACATAGGCTATAGCAAAAGCTAGCCAAAGAGCCATTTTAAAGTGTTGAAGTGTTTGTTTTAAGTATACTGTAATTCAGTTGATTTTCGATGATGACACAAACATTATATTAAGCAGGACATTCATACGAGCCTTAAAATCCTATTATAATCCAAAAAGTAGTGTGAAATGCACTTATAATAGGGGAGGCAGGTAGCCTAGTGGTTAGAGTGTAGGGGAGGCAGGTAGCCTAGTAGTTAGAGCATTGGGCCAGTAACCGAAAGGTTGCTAGATTGAATCCCTGAGTTAACAAGGTAAAAATCTGTCGTTCTGCCCCTGAACAAGGCCGTTAACCTACTGTTCCTAGGCCGTCTTTGTAAATAAGAATTTGTTCTTAACTGACGTGCCTAGTTAAATAAATAAGCAGGCTTTTTTTCTGGCATTCTAAAAGAAATGCTCCGTGTTCTGCCACCAACTTGCACGCATCACCCTTGTGCGACAATGTTTGTAAACACAGGGCGGTCTATGGGGTCAAAAGTAGTGCACTATGAATAAGTCCTTTGGCAGAGACACTAGTCGACTAGCAGACATACAGTGGGCATAAATAACACCCTATTTTCTATAGTGCACCATCAGAACCCCATAGTGCTCTGGTAGTAGTTGTAGTAGTAGTGTAGGGTGTACAGTGTCATCTGAGACGAGTACCCTTTCACACTACTGACCCAAACCAAGCTGAGCTGGCCTGGTTACGCATCCACCCACCACAGTTGCCAGAACCATGCTGGTGTGAAAGCTGTATTGTCACCTGTACGTCTGTGTCGGTGTTGTAACAGAGGGTGGACCACAACTCTTCGCCAGGGCTCGTCTGCCACGTGCGGCCCAGTCCCAAGCAGTCCGGCGAGGGTTCGAGGGTCAGCCTGCGGTGTCCTTTCTCACTTTACTCACAATTAACCTCCGCCGACCCGGCCTCAGCTTCCTCTGTTTTCACTCGGCAGCTGAGTGATGAAGGTCAGGAAAGGGAAATATAAAACAGTTTAGAGCAGCACAATGCTACAGTGGACCCTGTGGACACACCCAGCACCAAGCCCAGCCCACGGCTAGCCAAAAAATCTGAACCAGTGGCTGCTTGACTCTTGACTCTCTCTATCCCTCGCTCTCACTCTTTTGTTCTCTCTTGCTCTCTCTCACTCTCTCTCAGTACCCCCTTCTCTCTCAACCCCCTTCTCTCTCCCTCTCTCTCTCTCCTTCCTTCCTACCTTCCCTTTCTCTCTCTCTCTCTCTCTCTCTCTCTCTCTCTCTCTCTCTCTCTCTCTCTCCTTCTTTCTTTCTCTCTCTCTGTATATCTCTCTCTCCTTCCCTCTGTCTCTCTCTCTCTCTCTCTCTGTTAGGTGTGTTACTGGGTCACTCTAGTATCACAGTAGGATCAAGCACTTTCCGTCTCTTCAGACCCTTGGCCCTGTTATTACAGCCCTGCACCACTTTCCTCCCTCTCCTGTTTATTTGAACGGCCCTTACTGGTCAAATATTTGTGCTTGGACCTTGTATATTATTTTACCATATTATGTTCAATGGAATATGTAGAGATGATTCTTCCTCATGGTCCTTAGTGTTAGGTTGTAGGTCGTAAGTGAGGGGGGACGGGTTTTTCACTCCGGGTCGGAGAAGGCAGAAGCCTCTCTCATAACTCTCATAGGGCCACGTTGTAATGTGTCATTGATTTGTGCTTGATTACATGATTATTGACTTGTTTTGCATCCGTGTGTTAGAAACTCATAGACTATGTAGACTATAAGTATAGGCTACCCAGTTTACCCTGATGCTGTAATTGTAGGACAGTCATCTCCAGCTTCCAATTGGTTCACTCATCCCCCCTCCTCTCCCCTGTAACTACACTACATGACCAAAAGTATGTGGACACCTGCTTGTCGAACATCTCATTCCAACATCATGGGCGTTAATATGGAGTTGGTTCCCCTTTGCTGCTATAACAGCCTCCACTCTTCTGGGAAGGCTTTCCACCAGATGTTGGAACATTGCTGGGGGGACTTTCTTCCATTCAGCCATGAGAGCATTAGTGAGGTAGGGGACTGATGTTAGGTGATTAGGCCTGGCTTGTAGTTGGCGTTACAATTCATCCCAAAGGTGTTCGATGGGGTTGAGGTCAGGGCTCTGTGCAGGCCAGTCAAGTTCTTCCACACCGACCTCACATTGGGAACGGGGGCATTGTCATGTTGAAACAGGAAAGGGCCTTCCCCAAACTGTTGCCACAAAGTTGAAAGCACAGAATTGTCTAGAATGTCATTCTATGCTGTAGCGTTAAGATTTTCCTTCACTGGAACTAAGGGGCCTAGCCCGAACCATGAAAAACAGCCTCAGAATATTATTCCTCCTCCACCAAACTTTACAGATGCCACTATGCATTGGGGCAGGTAGCGTTCTCCTGGCAGCCGCCAAACCCAGATTCGTCTGTCGAACTGCCAGATGGTGAAGCGTGATTAGGCTTAGGCTTGTGTGCGGCTTTTCGGCCATGGAAATCAATTTCATGAAGCTCCCGATAAACAGTTATTGTGCTGACGTTGCTTCCAGAGTCAGTTTGGAACTTAGTGAGTGTTGCAACTGAGGACAGATGATGCTATGCGCTTCAGCATTCGGGGGTCCCGTTCTGTGAACTTGTGTGGCCTACCACTTCGCGGCTGAGCCGTTGTTGCTCCTAGACGTTTCAACATCGCAATAACAGCACTTACAGTTGACCGGGGCAGCTCTAGTAGGGCAGAAATTTGACGAACTGACTTGTTAGAAAGGTGACATCCTATGACGGTGCCACGTTGAAAGTCACTGAGCTCTTCAGAGATTGCATGGCTATGTGCACAAATTGTATACACGTGTCAGTAACGGGTTTGGCTGAAATAGCCAAATCCACTAATTTGAAGGGGTGTCCACATACTTTTGGTGATGTAGTGTATTCCCCAGGTTGTTGCTTTAAATTAGAATGTGTTCTCAGTCAACTTACCTGGTAAAATAAGTCTACACTGATGCTGTACTTTAGGTAGAAATGCTAGAGCCTCGCCCTCAAGTTCTCTCTCTGCCTCTCTCTCTCTCTCTCTCTTTCTCCATCAGGTAATGGTGAGGACTTTGCCCTTTACCCCTCTGATGTCCTGGATGATGTGTGTGTATCGGACGGAGACCCCGCGGCACCAACCTCGGCCCCCCCAGCAGAGGACTCCCCCTCCCCTGGCTTCTCCGCTGACGATGACGCCTCTCCCCTGGAGCCGTTCCCCTTCCACTCTGCCCTCTACATGCCCCAGGACGAGATGCCCGTTCCCCCCGACTTCCAGCTGCGCCAGTCGGGCGTCCCCGGTGTCGGCGGCGGCCTGGGCATCTGGGCACGGAGGACGGTGGACGTCGGCGAGCGCTTAGGACCGTACGTGGGTGAGCAGCGGGCGTGCCTGAGAGACCCCACCCAAGGCTGGGAGGTAGGAGAAAGACTTGCTGTTTATTGTCAGGGGATTCTCTTCTCTCTGTTCTCTGTTACGGAGGCAGGGATGGAGGGAAGGAGGGATAGAGGGAGGGAGCAATGGAGGGAGGACAGCAGGTCACAGTTCTTCTTTTAACTTTGTCTCTGCCTCTATGTTGGTCTCTGGGATTGAAGTGTCCCAGTTGCCGTGGCGTTTGTTGCTGAGTGATGTCATCTCACCTCACCCCAGTCCAATGGGGTAACAGAGAGCGCCCCCCAGGCAGCCCCTCTACGGTTTGCTCTCTATCCTCTTAACTCAATTAAAATGAAAAGCTATAAATCCTGTCTTTAGCCCCGGTTAAAGACCCACAGCGGCCATTGGCCAATCACATTATTGGCCAGGCCGTGCACACAATCGAAGACAGGGGTCACGGGACAAGGTCAGAGGTTAGGAGGTCAGGTGCAGCCTCTGTCTGTGTCAGCCCTGTCTCGTTTTACGGAGGGGGATAGGAGAAGGGAGGGGAGGGGAGGGGGAGAAGGTCGAGGTCATAAGGGTATCAGTCTAATTGAGAGCCCCCTAAACAGATCCTCTCCTCTCATTTCGGGTTGAGAGACCTTCTCCCCCTGCGAAAACACTTCAAAGTCTTTGTCCTTCTGTAAGACAGTACCAGAAACACCATGCATGACTATCTACTGGTTAACTAACTAACAAACATTCATAAAATCAAGGATGTAGACTAAATGAAAAAATATGATCTAACACTGGTACACTATCATAACCTACGGAAGTCTCCCAACCCTTAGGCCCAATTTTACGCTAGCTGACTCCTCGGTGTGGGTGGAATATCAGCTCTGGTCTATATAAATAGTTTGGGTTTAGATTTGGTTTGGATAGTGGAACGGTGGTCATGGTTAGACTTGCATCATCGACCATCAGGTCTAACTGAGTGGGTTTGGCTCCAACAGGGCCAATAAATGGTTTCTCTCCTGCCGGACGTTTCTGTTCCAAGCAGAAACTTTTTGTTCATTATTTACTGCTACCATGAGACTTAGCACATCAATTGCCCTAATAGCGAAATGAAATCCACTCTCTTTTTTAAAATAATTTAGCTAACATTGGGATTTAATATGATTTAAAAAGTATCTGCCTCTCCCAGAGAGAGATTTACGGCTGGTTGAACAAGCTCTCGGGCTCTCGCCTTTTTTTCCCAAGGAAGGAAATAAAGGAAAAAGGTTTCATGAATTTTAATCCGCTGGTAATTTATGGGGAGCTTGAATAATATGTATTTAAAAAGAAGCTGAGGATTATGGGAGGAAAGATGGGATGGCCGGGGAGGCAGCACTGTATCATTATGTTTAATTACTTCACTGACAGCGGCCCATAACTCTTTCCATTAAGTAAATAAGTTGTAAAGAATTTATGATGAAATGCCACATTATTCAGAACGGATATTCAGTGATGACATCCCTGCATTAAATATGGTAAACGCCATTAAGTCCCCCTCCAAAGACAGCCTCGCTCCCTCCCTCAATCACGTGCCCGCAAACCGTCAATATGCCAATAAGCAAAAGCGTCTGTAAAAAATAAAAAAAAAATTGATTTGGTAAATGTGAGTTAAGATAGATCTGTTTGCTTTCATCATCAATTCTGCACTGCATCCCGGGGTGATGTCACCGACCAGGGAGCGATAAAGCGGTGGCGCCCATCTGGAGCGAGTGATGGAGGGCCGTGAGCGCCTGCCGCCTGCGCCTGTGACAGACCGGGGGAAGTTTGTCACCAGGGAGGCCAGCACTCCACGCCATCAC
The DNA here is from genome assembly GCF_901001165.1 of Salmo trutta. NCBI lineage: Eukaryota > Metazoa > Chordata > Actinopteri > Salmoniformes > Salmonidae > Salmo > Salmo trutta. The sequence goes on along the minus strand of NC_042969.1, from coordinate 58,303,549 downwards.
CATAAATTTGGGCATTATTCATAAAGGAATATAGTGAGTTATAGCAGAGATGCTTTATGAACACAGGAATGGTGAGTTATGGGTAAGATAGCTTCAGTAAATAAAAGAGAGAGCCAACGTGTTTGTCAGGGCTGGAGGTCCTCCTGCTTCTCACTGAGGGCAGGCCAGGTGTGTGTGTGTGTGTGTGTGTGTGTGAGTGCGCATGCATGCGTTGTATACTTTTCTGTGTTGTTGCATGAGAGATATATACCTTGTTCACAGGAGTTTTACGATATGTTCCTCTTTAAAAAATCCTCTGCTTGTTTCACACTGTTTAATTTGAAAGAAAACGGAGTGGGTTTTTGTACTGTACACAGGCTCCTTCTGGATGTCAATGTCATTTAGCTGGTGATGTATACGGAGTGTATTTCACCTGGTAGTCTTCATTAGAATCAGCAGACGTCCTCCATCGTCTCTGCCTCCTCAAAGAGATCTTCTCATTAAAGTCGACTCAAGTCCTGCTCAGCCGAGGACTGGAACAAGCACCATTTATCAGAGTGGGAACAGTGGGGAGAGGTGAGAGGTGAAGGGTGAGGGTGTTATCAAGGGTTCATCTATTAGTGGAAAGACAACAGCAACAAAAAAATCCCTCTCTTCTGTGATCACCTGTGGATCAGCATGTGTTGCCTCCCGATTACATTGGAAGGTTATTTTTTGGTATCACTGTTAGATTGAAAATAGATAAGTAACGGTATAATGTATGTAATGCTGGTATTATAGAAGTGTATTGCATATATTGTAACATAAACTGTGTCTGTTGTATATGGAAACAATAACAGGATGCTTTTTCCCAGAGCAATTGAATGTTATTTTTCATGCGGTGATCCTTTTCCGCCTGGATACTCACCACTAGTCCATATTCGGCTGTCTTTTCTTGAGCCGTGTGGCACATTGAAATTCAAACACTGTTTGTGTCCGTTCTCCCCAGTCACTCCACCAGCAACAAGGAGAGAGACGGCCCAGCGAGAGAGAGAGAGTTATCCTCCAACTCGATGAGTTTTCATTGGGGTTCGCCCACCGCCTCCCACCTCATCACACTGGCCCACGGGGTTATGGGTCCAGTTCAGAGACTGGAGAAAGAAGGGTGCCTCCCGCTGCAGAAGGGGGGGGGGGGGCTTGGGACTCAGGGGTCTTTGTGCATCTCTTGAGTGGGGGGGGGGATTAGAAGTTCTGGGTGAATGGGGAGTCGAGGATTAGGTGGGTTGGTCTGGTCTGGGCCTGCTTTCCTGGGCCTGCCTGCCCTGCCCTGCCTGCCCTGCCTGCCCTGCCTGCCCTGCCTGCCCTGCCTGCCTGCCTGCCTGCCTGCCTGCCTGCCTGCCTGCCTGCCTGCCTGCCTGCCTGCTTGTCTGTCTGTCTGTCTCCTGAGCTGAGAGGCACTCCTCCAGCACAGAACACAGTAAGGAGGGGAGGGGGTGCGTGGAGCCTCTCTGCTGGTTGTCATTCAGATACCATTCAGATACCACGTCAAGATCGACAGGCAGTCAGACACGACCAAGGAGGGCCGGAGAGCTTTAGGCAGGTTGGGCTCAGGAGAGGAGAGGGGCGGGCCGGAGAGCTTTAGGCAGGTTGGGCTCAGGAGAGGAGAGGGGCGGGCCGGAGAGCTTTAGGCAGGTTGGGCTCAGGAGAGGAGAGGGGCGGGCCGGAGAGGGCGTGTTTTTTGTGCGCGGATAAGCCGTTGTCCTGAATGAATGCAGATGTCTCCTGACTGTCCTCCCTGTCTTGTGTCTCTGACGGCCTGTCACCTCTGTCACCGGGGGAGAAAGAGGCAGAAAGAGCCTAGTCTCACTCCTACCCAAAGGGACCCTTAATCCGCTGGCCCCAGCCTCTTTGACTGTCCCAGAGATGGACCCACACTGCAGCATAGAGAGCCTGTAGCCACTGGGGAGGGATGAACCACTCTGTCATTCACCAGCTTTCAATGGACACACACTCTGAGGCTCTCTCTCTCTCTCTCTCTCTCTCTCTCTCACACACACAAGTACTTAGAAATGCCAAGTAAGGTGGCCTGGCCTTGGGAACGATCTGAAAACAAAGTTTCAGTGTATTGTCGTAGTCTTAAATCAACAACAGTAAAGTCATTACAGCACATTTTCACATTTCCTTACTATTCCCACTAAACGATTGCTAAATGGTGTCGTTGTGTTTGCAGTTGAAAATATGCACTCCGAGTTTTAATGACCGTTGTCCCATATAGCGTTAATGAATTGTGAAGTGGCCAAGAAAGCTAATTGAAATCTGTGGTGGCGTGTGGAGAGAGAGGCAGAACGTCACGTCACTATCAAGTAGCCAGTGTACTGGGTTCAGTGGTGACCTATTAGCTTCCATCCCTCTATCCTTCCATCTCTCAATACATTCCTCCCTCCATCCATCTATCCTTCCATCCCTCAATACATTCCTCCTTCCATCCCTCTATCCTTCCATCTCTCAATACATTCCTCCCTCCATCCCTCTATCCTTCCATCTCTCAATACATTCCTCCCTCCATCCCTCTATCCTTCCATCTCTCAATACATTCCTCCCTCCATCCCTCTATCCTTCCATCTCTCAATACATTCCTCCCTCCATCCCTCTATCCTTCCATCTCTCAATACATTCCTCCCTCCATCCCTCTATCCTTCCATCTCTCAATACATTCCTCCTTCCATCCCTCAATACATTCCTCCCTCCATCCCTCTATCCTTTCATCCCTCAATATATTCCTCCCTCCATCCATCTATCCTTCCATCCCTCAATACATTCCTCCCTCCATCCCTCTATCCTTCCATCCCTCAATACATTCCTCCTCCATCCCTCTATCCTTCCATCCCTCAATACATTCCTCCTCCATCCCTCTATCCTTTCATCCCTCAATACATTCCTCCCTCCATCCATCTATCCTTCCATCCCTCAATACATTCCTCCTCCATCCCTCTATCCTTCCATCCCTCAATACATTCCTCCTCCATCCCTCTATCCTTTCATCCCTCAATACATTCCTCCCTCCATCCATCTATCCTTCCATCCCTCAATACATTCCTCCTCCATCCCTCTATCCTTTCATCCCTCAATACATTCCTCCCTCCATCCATCTATCCTTCCATCCCTCAATACATTCCTCCCTCCATCCATCTATCCTTTCTTCCCTCAATACATTCCTCCCTCCATCCCTCTATCCTTCCATCTCTCAATACATTCCTCCTTCCATCCCTCAATACATTCCTCCCTCCATCCCTCTATCCTTTCATCCCTCAATATATTCCTCCCTCCATCCATCTATCCTTCCATCCCTCAATACATTCCTCCCTCCATCCCTCTATCCTTCCATCCCTCACTACATTCCTCCTCCATCCCTCTATCCTTCGATCCCTCAATACATTCCTCCTCCATCCCTCTATCCTTTCATCCCTCAATACATTCCTCCCTCCATCCATCTATCCTTCCATCCCTCAATACATTCCTCCTCCATCCCTCTATCCTTCCATCCCTCAATACATTCCTCCTCCATCCCTCTATCCTTTCATCCCTCAATACATTCCTCCCTCCATCCATCTATCCTTCCATCCCTCAATACATTCCTCCTCCATCCCTCTATCCTTTCATCCCTCAATACATTCCTCCCTCCATCCATCTATCCTTCCATCCCTCAATACATTCCTCCCTCCATCCATCTATCCTTTCTTCCCTCAATACATTCCTCCCTCCATCCCTCTATCCTTCCATCCCTCAATACATTCCTCCCTCCATCCATCTATCCTTCCATCCCTCAATACATTCCTCCCTCCATCCATCTATCCTTCCATCCCTCAATACATTCCTCCCTCCATCCCTCTATCCTTTCATCTCTCAATACATTCCTCCCTCCATCCCTCTATCCTTCCATCTCTCAATACATTCCTCCCTCCATCCCTCTATCCTTCCATCCCTCAATACATTCCTCCCTCCATCCCTCTATCCTTCCATCCCTCAATACATTCCTCCCTCCATCCATCTATCCTTCCATCCCTCAATACATTCCTCCCTCCATCCCTCTATCCTTCCATCCCTCAATACATTCCTCCCTCCATCCATCTATCCTTCCATCCCTCAATACATTCCTCCCTCCATCCATCTATCCTTCCATCCCTCAATACATTCCTCCCTCCATCCCTCTATCCTTCCATCCCTCAATACATTCCTCCCTCCATCCATCTATCCTTTCTTCCCTCAATACATTCCTCCCTCCATCCCTCTATCCTTCCATCCCTCAATACATTCCTCCCTCCATCCATCTATCCTTCCATCCCTCAATACATTCCTCCCTCCATCCATCTATCCTTCCATCCCTCAATACATTCCTCCCTCCATCCCTCTATCCTTTCATCTCTCAATACATTCCTCCCTCCATCCCTCTATCCTTCCATCTCTCAATACATTCCTCCCTCCATCCCTCTATCCTTCCATCCCTCAATACATTCCTCCCTCCATCCCTCTATCCTTCCATCCCTCAATACATTCCTCCCTCCATCCATCTATCCTTCCATCCCTCAATACATTCCTCCCTCCATCCCTCTATCCTTCCATCCCTCAATACATTCCTCCCTCCATCCATCTACCCTTCCATCTCTCAATACATTCCTCCCTCCATCCCTCTATCCTTCCATCTCTCAATACATTCCTCCCTCCATCCCTCTATCCTTCCATCTCTCAATACATTCCTCCCTCCATCCCTCTATCCTTTCATCTCTCAATACATTCCTCCCTCCATCCCTCTAACCTTTCATCCCTCAATACATTCCTCCCTCCATCCATCTATCCTTTCTTCCCTCAATACATTCCTCCCTCCATCCCTCTATCCTTCCATCCCTCAATACATTCCTCCCTCCATCCCTCTATCCTTTCTTCCCTCAATACATTCCTCCCTCCATCCCTCTATCCTTCCATCCCTCAATACATTCCTCCCTCCATCCATCTATCCTTCCATCCCTCAATACATTCCTCCCTCCATCCATCTATCCTTTCTTCCCTCAATACATTCCTCCCTCCATCCATCTATCCTTCCATCCCTCAATACATTCCTCCCTCCATCCCTCTATCCTTCCATCCCTCAATACATTCCTCCCTCCATCCCTCTGTCCTTCCATCCCTCAATACATTCCTCCCTCCATCTATCTATCCTTCCATCCCTCAATATATTCCTCCCGCCATCCCTCTATCCTTTCATCCCTCAATACATTCCTCCCTCCATCCCTCTATCCTTCCATCCCTCAATACATTCCTCCCTCCATCCATCTATCCTTCCATCCCTCAATACATTCCTCCCTCCATCCCTCTATCCTTCCATCTCTCAATACATTCCTCCCTCCATCCATCTATCCTTTCATCCCTCAATACATTCCTCCCTCCATCCATCTATCCTTTCATCCCTCAATACATTCCTCCCTCCATCCCTCTATCCTTCCATCCCTCAATACATTCCTCCCTCCATCCCTCTATCCTTCCATCCCTCAATACATTCCTCCCTCCATCCCTCTATCCTTTCATCCCTCAATATATTCCTCCCGCCACCCTCTATCCCTCCATCCCTCCATCCCTCTCAGAGACTGAGGGTTGAGGTTGTACAGGAACACTGCTACTGAGAACACATATTGTTTATAGACGCCTCATCACACAGACACCTAATTGTAATGAGAGTTAAGCTTGTAAATGAAATCTGTGTCCTGGTCTTAGGAATGGTGAGTGTGTGTGTCCGTGTGTGTGTGTGTGTGTGTGTGTCCGTGTGTGTCCGTGTGTGTGTGTGTGTGTGTGTGTGTGTGTGTGTGTGTGTGTGTGTGTGTGTGTGTGTGCATGCATGCGTGTGTTCGTGCGCTGAGTGAGTTAGTGAGGGAAGGGGGCTCCATTGTTCCAGTGCAGCCTGCAGCACGGCTGTGACTGTGGCCCTCTGCGTACAGGGACCCTCTTCGTCCCCCCCTCCACCAACCTGCTTTGTGTTGGAGGAAATAGAGCTGTGCCCAGCCACCCTAATCAGCTTACAGTGCTAATTCAGCCCCAGCTCCAGCCCCATCTCCAGCCCCAGACACAGTCCTCAGCCCAAGTCCTAGCTTCAGCCTCTACCAGGCAAAACACATTACCAACATCCTCCATCCCTGCATTATCCACCAGCTCCAGCTCTACCTCTTCTACAGGTGGGGGCCACACAGCACCCTTCCCTGTTTACTTGGAGTGTGAGTCCATCTTATTAAACAGCCCCTGTGGGTGTGTGTGTGTGTGTGTGTGTGTGTGTGCGTGCGTGCGTGCGTGCGTGCGTGCATGCGTGCATGCATATGTGTGAGCGTTCCTCCAGTGTGACTGGAAGTCGATTGTCTTGGAGACATGGTGTCTATTCAAAACAAGAGAAGTTGGGGGTCTTTCTCCCTCCCTCTCATTTGATTAGTAATCCCTTTCGTTGGTCTAATCTGTCGTGTTTGGTGGTGGTGGAAGGGTAGCTTGGGGGGAGAGGACTGTTATTATTGATGTTCTAATCTCGTGTGAGAGGAGCGAGGAAAGTCGAGGCACATTCAAGAGTGGGAGAGAGAAAGAGAGAGAGAATTCCACTCCACGAGGTCACCGAGCGTGCATTCCAACAGTCTTGTCTCTAGGCCACTCTTCTCTCTTTTAGTCCAAGGGGGAAAAAAGAACTTTACAAATGAATGATTTCCCCCCTCTCTTCCTAGCCCTCTCCTCCCTCCCTCCCTTTCCTCCTCTCCTCCCCTCTCTCTCCCTCTCTCTGTCTGGCTGTGGTATCCCAGCAGGGAGGGGAAGCTAGGTTAACTAATTGAACAGGGTCAGAGGGAATTGCAGCAGGACAAAGACTGGCATTAGTGGCACAGCCAGAGGAAGGTGGACCTGGCAACAATGCCAGGTGAAGGAGGGTGTGGATGGGGGGGATAGCCTAAGAGGTCAGGGGTCACAGACCTTATTAGATCTCAGGAGAATAGGGGAACGTGTTTGGCTGGCTGGGGAGGGAGGGGGGAGTTCACCTGGTAGAAAGGCTACAATAGAGAGTGGGATGGAGGAGGATCGGTGGGTACTCCATTAAAGCTAACTCAGCTTCTGAACAGCCCACTCAGGCCAGACAAGCGTCTGCACACCGGATGCCCCATACTAGGCAGCAAAACATATCCTATAGGAAGGCCAAAGGAAATGCACAGAGCTTAAGTCAAACACAATGACCCTTGTCTGTCTATACGTTTGCCTACGCCATGTCTCTATAGGTGCAACCAATCTCAGTTGGTTGATTCTAAAAACAGGTGCCATTAGCTCTAATCTTAGGAACTTAGCTTAAATGGTTACACTGCCTTATAAGACATGCTATAAGACATGCTATAAGACATGCTATAAGACATGCTATAGTATGTCTACTATCCCAAGCTGTTTTTGCACTCTGAGTATGTCTCTGCTCAGATAGGATGTGATGGCACACAGAGGTTGAGCAACCACACCTGTATAAGGGTCTTTAAAATCACACACACCTCCCTAACTGTCTCCCCTGTCTCCCCTAGCATTACACTGAATAAACCCACCATGTCTCTCTTGTGCACTCAGACACACTGTCCCCTCTCTCTATCACACGCATACACATACTCTCACTCAGAAACACACATCTAAATTTGCAAAAACCCACGTTCACACACACACTCAGACAGGAGTGAAAATGAGGGGACTCTTAAACAGGCGCACAGGAAACAAAGGTGATGAATTCCGTGTGCGGGGATACGTCCACCCAGCTCACACATATCTTATCTAAGGTCTCCCTTTAAACACACTGCTGATTGTTTCCAAATGGACTCCTGGTGGTGGTGGGGGGAGGGAGGGAGGGAGGGAGGGAGGGAGGGAGGGAGGGAGAAACAGAGAAACACCGGCCACAGCCAGGCAGGATTTTTAGGTCCAGCACAGAGAGGAGGAATATAGGAACTCTGTCCCGCTTTTTCTGCTTGAGTCGCCCTAGTCCTTAACTAACAGTCAGATCGCATTACCCAGGCAGTAAATCTAAGTACTGGTTAACGCTAATACTCAAGCGCTAATACTACGCTACAAAACAGCTGTCTGTGGTTGGAACTGTGCAAACAGGCAAAGGCTGGGCCGCCTGTCCTCTCTGAGCTGCTGCTAGACTCTCTTACATGGTTATTATGTCCTGAAACTCTCCTAGTAGTGTGTGTGTGTGTGTGCATGTGTGTGTGCATGCATGCAGGTGTTTGTGTGTGTATTCATGTGTGTCATTTTCTCCTAGTAGCTCGTTCCTGTGTGTTATATGCATTTGGTGTGTGTGTGAGCATGTGTGAGCGTGTAACGTGAGCATGTCAGTGACTGAATGTGTGTGCGTCTCACTCACTCCCTCTCTCCCTTGTCCCAGTTCAAAGGCTAATGGGTGTGGGGGTCTGGTTTGAGAGCTCATTACCAGGTTAAGAGCTAAAACACAGGCAGGCAGGCCAGCATATTCAGACCCTGACACAGAGCAACACCATAGTCCTCTTTCAATTACTCCATATTGCTCCTCCAATTACGGTGGAGCAGATCCAACGGGAGAGCTGCCACCGTGGAGAGGAAGCAGAGGCCCGATGGCTGTAATGAGGTCCTAACCCTTACAGTGGGCCATTATGGCATAATGCTTTCATTTGAGCCATATGATAGCCATTGCGTGTCTAAGTTATTGAAAAGTCAATATTTGTGAGCTTGCCCTCACCTCGGATATGGTCTGGGTTTTGGGATTGACTGTAGACTGCGTAGAGAGAGAGAGACACGAGGGGTAGTGATACAGTACAATGTGGCACACCTGAGCGCTATCGCTTAAGACTAACACCTTAAACTTGATATAGATAGATTCTCATACCAGACCTGTTCAAATATTATTTCAAATTTCTCAGTTACTTTCACATACGTTGGAAGTAAGTATACAGATATGTTTTATTTGAAAAGACAAGTAGTTGAATATGTTCATGTATTTGGAAATACACTTGGAAAGTATTTGAAAATACTCAAATACACTGCAACGCATTTAACCCAGGTATTTGAAAAGAGTATTTGAAATAAGTATTTGAAAATACTGTCAAATACAATTTGGTAGACTATTTGGATTTTACAAATAACAATTCAAATACTGCAATACAATTACTTGTTTTGGGCTGTGCATTTTAAAATACTCAAACCCATAACAAATTATTAGGGCCCTGAGTTTATCCTTACCAGTGACCACATAACCTGATCAAGAAGAACTCTGGGCCCTAGCTCTAGGTTAACTCAGGGCCTATCTCTTACCGGTACATATTGATCCCATTAACACATGAGGATCCATGTAGCTGCGTTTGAGTGAGTGTGTGGAAGCGTTGGGATCTTCCAGTCAGATCTGAAATAACACTACCTTATTTCATAGTTGTGCTTTCCTTAGAAAACAACTCAGCAAAAACATCTTGAGGTGTACTGTACAAATGCTGTGAATCAGGTGTAATTTGTGTCAAGCTATATCTGCTATTTGTTTACATTCAGATCAACTTCAGGAATTATTTTAACTTTGTTACAAAAAAATTTGCGGAGTATCTTTTTCAAATCCAGCATTGTTCATTGTTTAAAGAAATAAATGAAGCAATAAAAAGCCAACTCTTATTGGATTAGACGGCCAGAGTATCTTCATGTGGTTTGCATTACTCTTTTCTAAACTTCTGTGTGAGGTAAGTGACTGAGGCTAGACATGGCAGTCACCCTGCAATCCACAGATAAATGCAGTCCACTCATCCGCGGACAAAGTGGGACAGATAGAGTTTCTCCTCTGACTGCTAAGAAGGGGAGGGAGGGAGGGAGGGAGGGAGGGAGGGAGGGAGGGAGGGAGGGAGAGAGAGAGAGAGAAAATATACAGAGAAAGTAACAGGATTATGAGAAGGTGGAGCGAGAATGTGTGAGAGATGAGGTGCAGAATGAGAGGGAGAAAGCAACAGTGATTGAGTTGAGAGAAGACTAAAAGAGAGTGAACAAGAGAGAGCAAGAGGGATAGAGAGAGAGAGAGAGAGAAAGAGAGAATGTCAGAGTAAATGAAAGAATGAGCGAGTTAAAGGATGTCCCGTGTCTGCAGTCAGAGAGAGACTGGGAGGAAGAAAAGGGACCTGCACTGACTGGGAGACAGATTCCCCGGCGTTTTGAAGGGAACGTTCCCAAGTGTCCCCGTGCAGCCCCCTAATAGGATTTTCTCGGCTCCAGCAGGTAGTCTGAGTGGGACTCCCAGATAAGGGTTAATGCAGCTCGATGGTTCCTCGGCTGCACAGACGTTTGGGGAGTCTCTGTCACTCCCACCCATTGGCTTGCTTTGTCAGCACCAATCCATCAGAAAGGATTTATCCCCCGGACTAAAACTCAGCGGCCATTTCTGACACATCCAACAAACTTAATGGTTGTCTCCCGGTCCTGGCGCAGGCCTGTCAAGTCCTAATGAGTTAGCGTCTTCCACAGGGATGAGAGAAAGTCTCACGGAAATCAATTTCTCAGCCGATTACACATTGTCATCAGCCAAAACAAAATAAGAAAAAGACAGGACAGGACAGGAGCAGCAGCGGCAGAGAGCAGAGCTGTGGGATCTCTGAGTAAAAGGCTAACGGGGCATCCCTCTTCTCGCTCTCTCTCTCGCCTCTTATTGAGACAGGACAGGACAGGAGCAGCAGCGGCAGAGAGCAGAGCTGTGGGATCTCTGAGTAAAAGGCTAACGGGGCATCCCTCTTCTCGCTCTCTCTCTCGCCTCTTATTGTTCCCTATTTTTCTTCGGGCCCATTTTTATGGTCGCTTCCTTTCCCCTCCAAGACATGTTATGACAGGCATTGTAATCTCTTTAGAGCTGTGGGGACCCTCTCTTTGGGTTCACGCTCTTCTCTGGCCCTGAGTGAAAGCGGGACGGGGTCCAACTGCTACCCAGGACACAGAGCCATAAATCATCCCACCGCCTGGCACGGCTGGTGCACTGCTGGACCGGCCTTCACTTCCTGAACCACTACCAGTTCCTGCAGGGGACAAAAAGGCCTTTGTGGGTTTCTCTGGGCAAGCCAGATCCAGATCCTCTCCCTTTGAGGGCGCTGAGGTTTATGAGCGGTGCTGCCGAGAGGGGCTGTGAGAGGGCAGGCCAAGCCAGAAGGAGAGAGAGGGAGTGGGGGGTGGGAGGTTAAGGAGTGGGGGTGGGAGGTTAAGAAGGACAACAGGATAGTCCAAGAGATGTGACAAGGAAGAAGATAAAATCAAGAAAAGGGAAGGAAGAAGATACAAGGAAGAAGATAAAATCAAGAAAAAAGTAAGCTGGAGAGAAATTGAGAGTATTTTTATGACTACCTCCTGTAAAGTACCTATATTTTGGCCCTTCCCACTGGGCAAAAACTGGTTGAATTAACATTGTTTCCATGTCATTTCAACCCCAAAAATTGTGATGACATTGTATCAACGTGGAAAAGGAATTGGCTTTGCAAAAAGTCATCAACATAAGGGCATTTTATTTCACGTTGAATTCACGTTAGTTGACAACTCAACCAAATGTAAAACGAAACTAGACGTTGAACTAACGTCGGTGCCCAGTGGGTCTTCATTTATCAAACAGGTTCCTATTTTTTACCCCCCATCCTACTTTCACTTCAAGAAAATGTAATAAAGCTAGCTTTGAAGCTAAAGAACTAGCCAGCAGTTGAGTGTCCCGGGCCAGCCCTCTTCTTCTTGATGATCCTGTTCATGCAAACAGAGGCCACCATTTTACCTTAGTCAAAACAAAATAAATATAGCTAGCTGTGAAACAGTTCCAGGCCTGCCCTCAACGAAGAGGCCTCCCACTCCCCCCATCCATCCAACCTCCATCTTACCTCTCTGTTTCAACGTCTCCACCTCAGCGTCAGCGAGTTAGGGACGACTGTTTTCTTTCGGACACAGATCAAGACGTTACAGCCGCCCCAGGCCCCAGGGGGACCATGTTGGGATGGTGTTGTGAAGCTTCTGACACCGCCGTAAATCTGGTGTGGGTGTCCCATCTCTGCGGTGCCTGTGCGATGAGAACACCAATGAGGCGTGAGGATGAACATTCCACGGCCGTTCTCACAGAAACCCCTGGGTTTTCGACTCTCGACAAAATAACACTTTTCTGCCGCCTCTGACTGGTGCGTCTCTCTGCAGCTGCCCAGCTGTCTATCTTTCCACCCTACTGGAATGGCGCTCTCATCCATACTCCCAGCCTCTTAGTGTAAAACCTTTCCTGGGAACTTTGCTTACTTAGTGTATAGCGCCGTGTTTGTGTTAAATGATGAATATGAGGCACCGTCATGTGTGTTATTCCACTGTCTATGAAAGATTGTTCCAATACCAAGCGGCTGTGCGTTGATGTGGATTTTTTCCCATAATCCACCAGCAGTAGTGTGTCTGTGTTGTCGTCGAGCCACAGAGCCCTAAGTGTGTGGAGTCTGCTAATAGAATGAGTAGAGAGTAGAGACTGTGCATGGCCATGAATACACTGCCAGGGAACAGCCTTGTCCAGACCAAGTGCCTGGGAAAGAGTGTGGTAATGGGAGAGATTTGTGGTCGGTAATGGTAGCGGTCGGGGTACTGTGTGTGGTTGTTAGGTCATAGAAATAGAATTACTAGAAGGGACAAAGCCTCTCAGACCACAGCAATTTGACTTCAACACTCATGGGAATACTCAATATGACCGCCGGTCTTCCCATGACAGAACATTGACTTGAATGACAACGTATGCTCTAGGAATTATATTTCTATGGCCAGGGCTGTGGCCAACAGGTTGTGCTTCGTGTAGCTCTAGCCTACTCTGTGTGGTTGTCTGGGTTGTGCTGGGTTCTGGGGCCTGTGGACCTCAGACTCTCCACACGGGCCAGGCTTGTTGGAGCCTCATCCTGCTGCAGCCTCAACCTACTGCTGCGGTGGCAGGCTGGGTCCGGGCCTGTGGACCTCAGACTCTCCACACGGGCCAGGCTTGTTGGAGCATCATCCTGCTGCAGCCTCAACCTACTGCTGCGGTGGCAGGCTGGGTCCGGGCCTGTGGACCTCAGACTCTCCACACGGGCCAGGCTTGTTGGAGCCTCATCCTGCTGCAGCCTCAACCTACTGCTGCGGTGGCAGGCTGGGTCCGGGCCTGTGGACCTCAGACTCTCCACACGGGCCAGGCTTGTTGGAGCATCATCCTGCTGCAGCCTCAACCTACTGCTGCGGTGGCAGGCTGGGTCCGGGCCTGTGGACCTCAGACTCTCCACACGGGCCAGGCTTGTTGGAGCCTCATCCTGCTGCAGCCTCAACCTACTGCTGCGGTGGCAGGCTGGGTCCGGGCCTGTGGACCTCAGACTCTCCACACGGGCCAGGCTTGTTGGAGCCTCATCCTGCTGCAGCCTCAACCTACTGCTGCGGTGGCAGGCTGGGTCCGGGCCTGTGGACCTCAGACTCTCCACACGGGCCAGGCTTGTTGGAGCCTCATCCTGCTGCAGCCTCAACCTACTGCTGCGGTGGCAGGCTGGGTCCGGGCCTGTGGACCTCAGACTCTCCACACGGGCCAGGCTTGTTGGAGCCTCATCCTGCTGCAGCCTCAACCTACTGCTGCGGTGGCAGGCTGGGTCCGGGCCTGTGGACCTCAGACTCTCCACACGGGCCAGGCTTGTTGGAGCCTCATCCTGCTGCAGCCTCAACCTACTGCTGCGGTGGCAGGCTGGGTCCGGGCCTGTGGACCTCAGTCTCTCCACACGGGCCAGGCTTGTTGGAGCCTCATCCTGCTGCAGCCTCAACCTACTGCTGCGGTGGCAGGCTGGGTCCGGGCCTGTGGACCTCAGTCTCTCCACACGGGCCAGGCTTGTTGGAGCCTCATCCTGCTGCAGCCTCAACCTACTGCTGCGGTGGCAGGCTGGGTCCGGGCCTGTGGACCTCAGACTCTCCACACGGGCCAGGCTTGTTGGAGCCTCATCCTGCTGCAGCCTCAACCTACTGCTGCGGTGGCAGGCTGGGTCCGGGCCTGTGGACCTCAGACTCTCCACACGGGCCAGGCTTGTTGGAGCCTCATCCTGCTGCAGCCTCAACCTACTGCTGCGGTGGCAGGCTGGGTCCGGGCCTGTGGACCTCAGTCTCTCCACACAACAGACACGTTAGTCAGATTTTTCACCCAAATGGAAATGCTGCCTGTCACCTCTCCTGCCGCCTCCAACCGCCTCCCCTGTCCAATCCGTCACGCCGCACCGCCGGCCGCGCAAATAGGCCTGCCACTCTCACTGTCACCAGGGTAACGGATGTCCTGTCGTTACCACAGGGCGGGGCGAGGTACGCCCAGGTCCACTCCCCTCCCCCAGGAGTTGGTTGGGGAGAAAAAGCAGTGTAGAAAGAAGGAAGAGGGTTAACACCCCCATCACTCCCTCTCTCTCCCCTCCACCCCATCTCTCTGGTCCAGACTCAAAAGCAACCATAACGAGAAAATAAATCGCGTCCACCGCCCAGACTAGTAACCCTAACGGCCATCATAAATAACGGGGGCCTATTTGAAGGGGAAGATGGGGCATTAGAAGCTATTTACACTGCGGTAGCTGTGCGATCGATCACGAGCAAGCGGCCCATAGATAAGACCGCGGTGATGTCATGGTTATTTATGATGATCTCTGACAGTAAGGCTACAAAGGGATTTTCCGGCCGACAGCTCCATCCGTTTTTTGGGGGATATGATGCATTCTGTCGTCAGGGAAACAATCAGCGGTGGCTGCCACGGCGGCCGGCGGTGCGCTACGGATGCCTGAACCTCGTACACAACCCCTCAGTCCAGCCCTCCCTCCCTCCCTCGCCACCCAGACAAATGTCATCAGTGATTAGGTGCATAAAAAGGGGGGAGAGGGGCCAGTTAAGTCTCTGTCCCACAGCTTCATGTACAGTAGTAGGAGACTGTGAGGCTATATGGAAGCCTACGGCAGAGCATAGAGAATGTGGACACACACTAGTGGTGAACACACACACCTGTACAGACACACACACGGGCATGTTCATTGGAGCTGGCAACACACACACTAGGCCTAGGACACATAGGTACCGAGCTGCATTCACACACCTACCAGGGCACAGATATTACTGTAGGGGCTTAGTCTTAAACTGTAAAAAAGTGCCTGAAGAGAAAGAGAGAGTCCCTAGGCTACAGCAGGAGAGATGGAGAGCGCTGGAGGGAAGTTAAGAACAGGAGTTTGGCACGACTACAATCTTTTTTTTGTTTTTTGTCGCCGGCCCCTCGAAGTAGAAGGAGGAATATTGTGAATATTAGTGCAGAACTTCTGTCCTGGGTCTAATCCCAGGGACTCTCCACGAGCGGGCAGGCTAGAAGCTGGGTTTGAACACTCGTTACCCCCTACCCCTTCACCACGCCTCCTCCTCAATACACTCACGTCAACAAAATAATAATTAAAAAAAATGCACAAAAGCAGCAAAACAACAAGATGTGTGGAGTCTAAGTCCTGCCCAGCCCTGATAACGGTTGCCGGGGCTTTAAGTAAGCAAACACATGTGGCCCTTTGATGTGGCCCTTATCTTGGCAACTAGAAACACTCCCAGAGTTTTTCAGCAAGATCAAATTCCTTGCAATTAATCTGCCATTTATTAATATAAAAAACTTTGTCGCAAAAAACACGCACGCACAGGCCGTGTCCACGCGCGGCATGGCACAGCGCTTCTGGGGGCTTTCATGCTGCTAATGAGAAAGTGTGCAGAGAGAGAGAAAGAGGGAGAGCTGGGGAAGTATTTGAGTGTAACTCCTTATGGACTTGTTGTGTAGCTCCTTAACACCACATGGTTCATCTCAGATGAGAAGAGAGGGAGTTTATAGGTGATGACAGTTGAGAGGGAGAAACCGTCCTGGCACAGAAGAGCTCTCACAGAGGAGTACAAAGAGGCAACCGAAGGAGGGGTCATTACTCACACAGGGGTGGGGTGTTCAAGGGGAACGGAGAGACACAATACAACGGGGTCAGCACTGGGTCACCTAAAGTCCATGAACTGGAGGCTCCTGTGTGCTGTCACCAGCATGAGCAGTCCCATCCTCACCCAGAGACACACAGACAGACGGACAGAGTTACACACACACACACACACACACACACACACACACACACACACACACTCACACACTCACACACACACACACACACACACACACACACACACACACACACACACACACACACACACACACACACACACACACACATACACACACACACTCAGACAGTGTATTAGGAGGAGTGTGTGGGGGGGATCATTGGGATGGGATGGAGAGTTCTCTCAACTCTGACCTCTCAACTCTGACCCATGTGCTGACGAACAGCAAGGGGTTAAGGCATGGATGTTTCCATGGTGACACTCTAGGGTTGTGATGAGGTCAGAGCACTTCCTCATTCGTACAGGTGCTCCTGTAGTATCTCCTCATTCGCATTCGTGTTCAAGAGAGAGAGTGTGTGTGTGCCAGGTCCATGCTGTGTAGTAGGGTGCTGATTGACAGAGGGCATACAGAGGTCCCCTCCCCAGTGCCAGTATCCGACAGAGACACTACAAACTCTACTTTCCTCCCTGTGGGCAGCCCACCAATGAGGATGAGTCCTCCACGCCCGCGGCAGCCCCTCGTTCCTATCCCAGCCTGCCTTGGGGGGGTGGGCAGAGTCTTTTGTTAGAGGACACTGTGGGTAATAAATCTGGATCTGGTAAATAGCCCATGAATAAAGGGAGATTTTATCCTCAGTGGCACGCGGAAGATTTAGTGCGCGAGGCAACATCGCCTCTTCAGAACATCTACAAAGTGGTCACTCAGCGAGCTTTAAGAGGCATAAAAAGCCGACGGTAGTCCATTAAACCTCCAACATGAAGATGGGCTCACGGTGGGTGATTTAGCGTCGACAGGTGCATATATATTCTACTGTGGTGTTCTCTCTCTCTCTCTCCCTCATTTTTTATTTGTCTCAATGAGGAAATAACTGAGCTCAATGGATTTTAATGGCCAGGCGAGAGAAGAGTCACACAGAGAGAGAGGGACAGAGAGAGAGAGAGAGAGAGGGAGAGGGAGAGAGAGAGAGAGAGAGGGGGTGGGGGGGTTGAGAAAGTGTTTATCAGGTCCATTTCAAGACTACAGGCCCCCCACCACTTCAAAACCACTAAGTTTATAGACAGTGGACCTCTATTGTCTTAAAGGCAGCCATTTGAAGTGGTACATAAAGTGGAATAGTGAGGAGTGATGGTCCAGGGGATGGGGGTGCCGAGGAAGAGGGGGAACTTTGGGGTCAGGACAGAACAGTTATTTTTTCACCTCATGTTGACTAACTCAATGTTGAGTGTGCGACAACATGTATGTCAATGAGTATTGTATGGTGAGAATTATGTGTAGAGAGAGAGAGAAAACCCATTTCTATGCAAACACTGCATATTGTACTGTGCTAGGCCTGTGTCATTCTCCATTTTGCATGTGACTGGTTCCAGTATGAACATGTTCTCTATTGTCCTTCCTTATCTCAGATTCTTACTGTTTCTTTACACAAACAACCTGTTATTCACACACACTATCTCTGCCTCAGTGCATTCCCTATGTTATTGGTTCTCCTTGATTAAATGACACACCTTTGCAAGTCATTCTCTGTCACCTCTAAGCACTTGCTCCGCTAAGCCCTTGAGAAGTGGAACATTCAATATTTAAATGTCTGCATCCCAAATGGCACCCGTAGGGGAATAGTGTGCCATTTGGGATGTACACTTGGTCCCGGATTCCTTCTCTGTGCTTTTCTGCCAGTGATAGGCTTTCACTGAGCACTCAGCAGTATGTTGTCCTATACAAACACTGCTCAGGATCACAGCCCCATACTCGCACATGCACACACACAGACACACACACACACACACACACACACACCTCTGAAGGCCAATGCAAGGCTTTATTAATGCACCCTCTATATCAGGCATGTGGTGCTCTAAATGTTTTTGTAAGGCATAGTGTGTGTGCTGTGTTCCTCTCCTCCTCTCTCATCCCCTCCCCTCTCCTCCTCTCTCCTCCTCTCCTCCCCCTCTCCTCCTCTCCTCCTCCCCTCCCCTCCCCTCCCCTCTTCTCCTCCCCTCTCCTCCTCCCCTCCCCTCCTCTCCTCCCCACCCCACCCTCCCCTCTTCTCTCCTGTCCGCTCCCTCCCTGTCGGTAGAAAGACGTAGGGCCTGATCAGTGGAAGATGATGTCCTAATAGAGATATAATGAGAATAGATCTGTTCTCTGCCCGTCCGCGCTACCTAACGTGCCGCTGTGTTCAGCCACTTATGAAAGACATGGGGGGAGAGTGCGACGTGCTCCGGTCTCTAACGCAAAGATAATATTCACTGTTTTATCCACCTCTCTCTGACAAATGACTGTCATTAATCAGGAGCCGTATAGCCTGCTGTGTGTGTGTGTGTGCGTGCATAGTTCGCTGGCTCTGAGAGAGCTTTAGATAGCAATGTGACATGCATTCTGCAGTGTCCACTACTAATGTGCACTGTATGTACATTGCTGTATAATGCTGTGATCCAATATGAGTGCGTGTCATCACGCACACACACACGCACACGCGCGCACGCACACACACACACACACACACACACACACACACACACACACACACACTTTTCAGTCCAGCAGCCATCCCCCTATCCTGGACTGGTCTCTTTTGGGTACCTGCAGTGGAGCTGTGGGGAGAAGGAGGTTGAATGAAAGAAAGAAATAACGAGAGAGAGAGAGTAAGGGAGTTGCAAGGGTAAATAAATGGGAGGTTAAACTGGCACAAAGGGTGAGTGCTCCGGGCCAGTATTTGTCTGTGGAGGGAGCCCGATGAAGCCCTTTGTGTGAATGAATGGGTCTCTCCTTCATGTTATCATGATGTGGAGTCATTAATCACTACCCTGACAAACACACAGGGACTGCTGCCCACCGGCCCGCGACACACACACATACACACACAGCGAGACATCGGGCAAACTGCCCTTCTTGCCACACATGGACACACACACACGTGTGCACGTGAGCAGGCATGCACAGACACATAGATACCCACACACAGACGTGCACGCACGCACATACCCTCTCGTTCGGAGTCACATGGAGGGTTTGCCAATGCTGCCCTCCTCAAAACCCTGCCAATGTAACATAGAGAAAGGCTGTTGACATGTTTTGCCAAAGTCTCTCTCTCTCTCCCCCTCCTCACTCTTTCAGGGGCTTTTCAAAAGTCTGGCTTGCTCTGCCTGTCTATGTATGTCTGTATGTCTATCTATCTGCCTTCCTGCCTTTCTGTCTGCCTGCCTGCTGAAGCGTGGTCACTGTCTCTAAGCTGTTTAGCTTCTGGAGACCACTAAGTTACTGCACTCACTAGCGGGACCATCACAGGTCCAGCCCACAGCTGCTGGTGTACATATTCAGCCATTTACTGGAGGGAGAGGGAGAGATGGAGGGAGGGAGGGAGGGAGGGAAGGAGGGAGGGAGGGAGGGAGGGAAGAGAGGGAGAGAGAGGGAGGGAGGGAGGTAGAGAGGGAGAGAGGGGAGAGAGAGGGAGAGAGGGAGGGAGGTAGAGAGAGAGGGAGAGGGAGAGAGGGAGGGAGGTGGGAAGAGACAAGGGAAAGAAAATGGAAGGAGATATAGAAAGGATAAGAGTGAGGAAAATTAAAAAGTGGTTGTAGATAATAATATTTTTAAATTATGAAGTTGGAGAGTGATGTCATTTACAGTAGTATTTTTGCACAGTTCATACTGTTCCCTTCCTGATACCTATTCTTAATTCTTCCAAATGTGCCCGTGCATACTTGCATACTTCTGACCACAGTAGCTGCAGTCATGCCTCGCTAAGTGGACGTGCTCTTCTCTCCCATTGGCATACAGTACATCTGTGGTCACCCCATGTCTGTCTGTCTGTCTGCAGTCTAACAGTGTCCTGCATTGGAGGAATGCACGGCCTCACACATGAGAACGTTTAAAAGACTGGAGTTGTGTTTAATAGTTCTGTTGATGATAATTGTGGGCTGTGTGATGACTTGCTCGTTAAAGCTAGGCAGTAACAGTGGACTCACTATAATTACAGCTTGTTAGGAACATAGCCAATCAGTGGCATTCGTTTCGGCGAGTGCCACGCCCACGCCCAGGTCCTGTGATCTCTGTGTGGAGGACCAGGGCTTCCTGATGGTACCCTGCCAGGCTGCCTGCCACCCACCGTATCTAACGACTCCACCCAACACACAGCACCAACCACACCTTATGTGGCCCTGGGTCATGGCCAGAACCGTTTAAACATTTTGTTACAGTGTGCCCTACTGAACATGACCCAAGTCCAACATACTGAACACATACACATCTCAGCAGCGAGCGGTGATCGTTGACTTTGATTGACGGATTGATGACTACTACCTGCAATTAATGCAATACTACACATGCCGATGGATTCCATCCGTTCCCCTGTTGTGGTCAGTGGCGTTGCTATACTCTAAGCCCGAAGCTAGCCCAGAGACAGCTACAGGTGTAGAATGTTATTTTGACCAATATTGTCGCAGCAGAATAATCCTGCAGTTAAATGATTTCAACATTTATTCCATTCACACCTTTCCTCTGAAGTATTGTTCATTGACCGATGGTTAGGCAATTAGCTGGACAAAATGAGGCTGAGTTTATGTCAGTCCTGCCGTTTAGGAAAATTCTCAGCGACAACAGAGTGATCAAATTAAGATCCTACATATGTAGCTGAGAGAGGGCGAGCAGAGAGCTCTGGTAAGCCAAACATGGAGGGGGAGCTGTGATGTGGCTGTGCTGTGGGTCTGGCTCTGTGTGTGCTGGGCGGCTGGTGCGTAACTGCCTATCATTTCAGATTTCTGGTTAGCTAAATAGCACCGTGGTTCAATAGCCATCAATATAAATAGTCCTTGTAAAAATGTTTCTGGGATCAGTAAGGGCTGGCTTGTTAGGAGCAGGAGAATGTATGATGCCCAGGCCAAGGGGCATATGGATCTGATCAGAGAACAGTAGTTAGAGTCTATGGGCTGTTATGCCCTGCTCTCAGAGACACGTGCACTCTGTTCTTTCGTTATCTCGTTCTTTTGTTCTCTCACTCTCTCACTCTCTCTCACTCTCTCCTTTTGGCTTTGTGCTATTTCTCCTCTAATCTATAATGTTTAGTTTTGTCTTCACCTCTCCTCTCACCTTGTTAATAGTGGTCTGTTGTGTGGGTGGGTGTTTTTTGTTTGTGTGTATATAAGTGTGCGCGTGCCTGTGTGTCTGCTCCTCACCGATCCTCTATCGAGGGCTTCATCGAGTGAGTAAAGCGGCTTCCCAGACATCCCTGGCTTTTAATCACAATGTCATGTTTTAAACTGAGACTAAATGAATCCCCCCTCTCCTCTTTGTTTCTTACCTCAAATATTTACTGTTGGCGTTGTCTGTTGCTGTGGCCTCAGTAGAACTGGGACTGGGAGACAGGGAGCTGTTGCTGTGCTACGTTACAGACTGTGGGTCTGGGCCAGAGGCGGTGCCGAGCGGCCGTGTAGCCCGCTTAATTGAGATCTCAACGTGACATCTCGGAGCGCTCGTAAATTACAATGTGTTGGCCAGACAGGACGGGTAGGGGCCCGGGCCTCGCTCCCTCTGCAGCAGCAGCCCCTCAGACATGTGTGTGCCTGGCTCTCATTACAACAAGGGTGGAGGGAGATGAGGGTTGTGTGCGGGGGGGTATGTGTGTGTGTGTGTATGTGTCTGTGTGTGTGAGCCCTGCAGGGACCCCTCCCACAACATACACTAACCCCCCTGAACAAACACAGATCCATCTATTCCTTCTGCCAAACCACCAATCCACTTCTCTTTGCACCACAGCCACTTTCTACATCCCAGACTAACTCCACCCATTTGCTAACCAGGCCCCTCCCCCTTTTAGCAACTGGAGCCACTCCTATATACTTTCACCATCTGGCCACTCCTACCAAATACATTTTTTGTAAGGCATTCATACATTTTCTTGCGTTGATTCGTTTTTCGTTGGTTATTTTTAGCACCATTACCTCAGTGTTCTGTTTACAGTGGACAAGGGGTTCATATCTTGCAACTGCATAGACTGTGCATATGTACACAGTCATACACTCACACTCTTTCACTCACACACACACACACACACACACTCTGAGGAGAACATGGATGTTTACACACTTGCCACTCATACGGTATGTGGGATTATATTTAGAAGCTGTAATGGGTGTGATGTCATTGCTTCGTGCTTCTGAGAGCAATCTGGCAATCTGGAGAGTGTCAATCACCTTAGCCTGCAGGCGTTGGTAGTGGGGGACGAGGGGGGTAGTCTGGAGGGTTGGTGGGGTGTTGGTTTAGTAAGGGGGTGATGGTGGGGTACACGGTTTGATGAGCCAACTCCTATTAACAAAGACCCCACATATGAGCTGCACATGGTGCAATATTATATGAGCTGTGGGCTTCATCAGTCTCACCTCATCACCGCACTACACACACACACACACACACACACACACACACACACACACGCAGTACATGTTTGTTTGAAAGTACTACGTATTCTGTTACCGAGGGTGACTGTTTTATCTAAGCTTTACACACTATCTTCTAATGGCTGGGCCATGTGTTCAGGTGTGTTTCAATATCCTGTGAAGGTGTGAGGTTCTGTGAAAGAGGGTTTGTGTGTGCAGGCATCTGTGCAGGTATTTGGCGAGGACAGTGTATGTCATAGTGTGCTGGGGGAGAGTGCAATTGATAGTGTTTCTCTGAGGGTGTGTGATAATTTGTTACATTTGTGTGTGTGTGTGTTGTGTGTGTGTGTAGTATGTTTCCGTACTTGTGTATGCGTGCTCATAAACCAACCGGACCCTCGTTAGCATAGCCACCTGAACGCACCTCCTCTTGCTCATTTGCATAAATTACCTCAAATTAGTTTTGACTTTCCCAGAAGTGGAGTGGCGGAGCGTGGAAAGAGAGGGGGGTCAGGGGAAGTAAGACGGACAAACTACAAAGTGACCAGCCATGCGGCGGCCATCTTGACGTCCTTGCTCTCCTTATTGAGCGCATGTTAATGTGTTAATGAAATGCAATGTGCAAAGAGAGGGGGGGGGCATCCATATAAATGGCTAATTAAAATAACGAGGAAGGAAAAAGGATGTAGTGCTGTGTCACTATTGATTAATTAATTGCTAAAACCAGCCGCACTGGCCTGACAGACAGACACCCAGTCCTGTCTGTTCTCTGTTGTTCCCAGAACAACTCAAAGAGATCCAGACAGGTTAGGATATATAGGAGGGCTACTCTGTCAATGTACACTGCTTTGTGCACACACACGCACAAACCATTACAAATACACACACACACACATAGATAGTATGCACGCAAGCACACATCCACACACACACATGCACACATGTACACAAACATATGTACACTCACATACACATATTTATACACACACACACAGGACCAGGTATACCGTACTTTAACACACATCACAACTATTTCACACATTATTGGCACATGCACAGAAATACAATCAAGGTTCTGTACAAACAAACAGAATTGTGAAATACATCCCACATCTTTGAGGTTAGTCCCACGTCTTTGAGGTTAGTCCCACGTCTTTGAGGTTAGTCCCACATCTTTGAGGTTAGTCCCACGTCTTTGAGGTTAGTCCCACATCTTTGAGGTTAGTCCCACGTCTTTGAAGTTAGTCCCACGTCTTTGAGGTTAGTCCCACATCTTTGAGGTTAGTCCCACGTCTTTGAGGTTAGTCCCACATCTTTGAGGTTAGTCCCACGTCTTTGAGGTTAGTCCCACATCTTTGAGGTTAGTCCCACATCTTTGAGGTTAGTCCCACGTCTTTGAGGTTAGTCCCACATCTTTGAGGTTAGTCCCACATCTTTGAGGTTAGTCCCACGTCTTTGAGGTTAGTCCCACATCTTTGAGGTTAGTCCCACATCTTTGAGGTTAGTCCCACGTCTTTGAGGTTAGTCCCACGTCTTTGAGGTTAGTCCCACATCTTTGAGGTTAGTCCCACATCTTTGAGGTTAGTCCCACATCTTTGAGGTTAGTCCCACGTCTTTGAGGTTAGTCCCACGTCTTTGAGGTTAGTCCCACGTCTTTGAGGTTAGTCCCACATCTTTGAGGTTAGTCCCACGTCTTTGAGGTAGTCCCCACGTCTTTGAGGTTAGTCCCACGTCTTTGAGGTTAGTCCCACGTCTTTGAGGTTAGTCCCACATCTTTGAGGTTAGTCCCACGTCTTTGAGGTTAGTCCCACATCTTTGAGCTTAGTCCCACGTCTTTGAGGTTAGTCCCACGTCTTTGAGGTTAGTCCCACGTCTTTGAGGTTAGTCCCACGTCTTTGAGGTTAGTCCCACATCTTTGAGGTTAGTCCCACATCTTTGAGGTTAGTCCCACGTCTTTGAGGTTAGTCCCACGTTTGTGAGGTTAGTCCCACATCTTTGAGGTTAGTCCCACGTCTTTGAGGTTAGTCCCACGTTTGTGAGGTTAGTCCCACGTTTGTGAGGTTAGTCCCACGTCTAGCAATCATTTCCCACAGGTTAAGGGTTTTTTTTCTTGTAAATTTGCACCATAGGAGGCCTGAATATTTAAAATATTTTTGAGTGTTTGTGCTTTAGGCTTCAGGCAGATGATTTGCTGTGATACTATTACACTAATACTGTAGACTGATTTAGATTCTATATGTTCTCCCATAGTTATTATGCTTAATTATCACCTCTTAAATAGGGGTGTTAATCATCCTATAACATCCTCCCAGACCTTCCCAACCTCAAATGGGGGCAAACTGATCAGAATATAATGATATGAATAATGATAACCTTAACATTTAGTATCAAAATGCGTTTTTATCTTTACCTTTTCTCCTCTTCTTCCTCCTATACACCAGGGCTCAGTTTTCCAACAACATATTAAGGCTAAGTTCATCGTTAGAATCTCTGAGCTGTTTACCAAAAACAAAGTTATTAACGTTGTAATCTAACGCCTGCCTCTCAGACCACTTGTAGAACAGCCAAGTGCATCACTTTACACGCGGAACATCTCTGCTGAACACATGGTTTATGAGGCTCTCTGTGACAGCCGATAACTTCGGAACAATGTTGACTACAAACACAAAGTTGCCAATGTCTTTGCAATTGATACAAACAAACCACATATAAAACATGCTTCGGATGAAAACCGAGATGACTGTAGGCTATAGGACTATTTCAATCATATTGAAATAGCCTACATTTCATGTTCAATCAAATGAGTTATATAAAACTAATAGAAGTTGATGCTGGATAGTGAACAATGCCAGAAAAACCTTTGTGCAAAAAACTAACTCCCAGAAGTAGTCACCCTGATGAAGGCTGTTGTAGCCGCAATGTGTCTGTGTTTTAAAACAATTCTTTCCATGCATAAGCAGTAAAACAATAAAGGCTTTAAAATGTTTCAACACCATGAGAGTGACTTGTTTACTTCTGGAAATTTGGGGAAGCATTAGATTAAGCCGCCTGAATATTTGCAGCTGTAGGTGGTAATATCTCTCTAGGAGCTGACCTGTTGTCAGTATTGGGAAGTAATTATAATGTTAAGGTAAGATTTGAATGGAGAAAACTGATCTGAAAGCAGACCTCCCTTTCCTTCGATCCTATCAGTATCGACAAATGCTCCGACGACGCACTTAGTGACCGTTCTCTCTGCGTGGTGTTTTAGGAACCGCGTGTTACATCTTCGGCCGTTGTAGGAAAGATGCATTGTTCAATCACTTTTGTGAAACCAGGCCCTGGTCTGTATGTTTCCATCCCCCCTCTCAAATCTAAAATCCTTCTCTTTTTTCCCCTCGTCCTCTAAACCTGTCGTTTTTCCCGGGCTGGTTGTGGTATAGGGCAGGGCAGCTTGTGCACAGACAGACGTTCCTGCTCCCTGCAGAATCAGGGCCCATCAATCATGTTAACATGTTAATTAGTAGGATTTATTTTATTCAGCAGAAATAACAGTGAGTATCCCATTACAGAGCCTGGCCCAGGGGGGAGAGGGGGGTGGAAGAGGGTGGTAGAGGGGGAAGGGGGGATCCTCAAGGGAAGTGCCCCTTTCCCTCAGAGTGGAACACCCAATCTTTCTTACTCACTCTCTCTCTCTATATATATATATATACTGTACTGTATATACTGTATATTTCTCCCACTCTCTCTCTTTCTCTCTCTTTCTCTCTATCTCTCTATCTCCCTGTCCCTCTCCTTCTCCCTCTCTCAGACCAGTTAAGGCTATAGATTTACACTGCACTTCTCAACACTGGCTTGTAAATAAGATTAGAAAAATAATATGATCTCTAGCGTTTCTGCAGATGACAGTCTGGAGCTTTCGTGTGTCATGAATAGCTGTTTTAGGTGGTGAGGCCCTTACCCTAGTCCACAATCCAATAGCTCAGCTCTGCCAGGGTACATGAACTGGCTGTGTATTTGAACATGTTTATTTGTGCCTGTGTGTGTTTGCCCACAGGTTTGATTGATACTATTAAATGTCATATTGAGGTTGATTTAGGGATAAGTAGGCACAGGGATGTTTATGGAGGGATACGGTCACGACTGGAGGAAGTTGTGTGTGTCACCTGTAGGTCCTCTCCTGGAATTGTCCTGTTTCCCCTCCCTTCCTCTCCTCTTGTTCTGTTCTGTCTGGGGGGGGGGACTGGTGGAAAAGGGACTGGTGGAAAAGAGAGTGAAAGGCACGAGAAGGAAACACAAGAAGGAAATCTGATCTACCTTGTCTTTATCCTGGCTAGTAAAATCACCCCATGTTCCGCATCACTCTAGCCACACACTCTTACTACTGTGTGTGTGTGTGTGTGTGTGTGTGTGTGTGTGTGTGTGTGTGTGTGTGTGTGTGTGTGTGTGTGTGTGTGTGTGTGTGTGTGTGTGTGTGAGATTTACGGAGGGCCCTGTGTCTGATTGTTTCACCACCTGGGCTCATGGTGTCCACAGATTAGTGCCTACCACCCTGACAATCAAATCAAACACAGGTCAGGTTTCTCTGCTGTCTTTGTGTCAGATGTGTTAAGCAATTTTTAAAGTGGCCTTATCTGGTTTCTCCTCTGGGCTGAATTGACTAGTAACTCTCCCTCTCTCTCCCAATTCAATTCAAGGGTCTGTATTGGCATGGGAAACATAAGTTAACATTTCCAAGGCAAGTGAGGTAGATAATATACAAAAGTGAAATGAACAGTTCCAAAAGAATAAAGACATTACAAATGTCATGTTATGTATATATACAGTGTTGTAACGATGTACAAATGGTTAAAGTACAAAGTGGAAAATAAATAAACATAAATATGGGTTGTATTTACAATGGTGTTTGTTCTTCACTGGTTGACCTTTTCTTTTGGCAACAGGTCACAAATCTTGCTGCTGTGATGGCACACTGGTATTTCACCCAGTAGATATGGGAGTTTATCAAAATCGGGTTTGTTTTCGAATTCTTTGTGGATCTGTGTAATCTGAGGGAAATATGTGTCTCTAATATGGTCATACATTGGGCAGGAGGTTAGGAAGTGCATCTCAATTTCCACCTCATTTTATGGGCAGTGTGCACATAGCCTGTCTTCTCTTGAGAGCCAGGTCTGCCTACGGCGGCCTTTCTCAATAGCTATGTACAGACTCACTGAGTCTGTACATAGCCAAAGCTTTCCTTAAGTTTGGGTCAGTCACAGTGGTCAGGTATTCTGCCACTGTGTACTCTCTGTTTAGGGCCAAATACCATTCTAGTTTGCTCTGTTTTTTTGGTCATTCTTTCCAATGTGTCAAGTAATTATCTTTTTGTTGTCTCATGATTTGGTTGGGTATAATTGTGTTGCTGTCCTGGGGCTCTGTGGGGTGTGTTTGTGTTTGTGAACAGAGCCCCAGGACCAGCTTGATTAGGGGACTCTTCTCCAAGGTTCATTTCTCTGTAGGTGATGGCTTTGTTATGGAAGGTTTGGGAATCGCTTCCTTTTAGGTGGATGTAGAATTTAACGTCTCTTTCCAGGATTTTGATAATAGCGGGTATCGGCCTAATTCTGCTCTGCATGCATTATTTGGTGTTCTACGTTGTACACGGAGGATATTTTAGCAGAATTCTGCATGCGGAGTCTCAATTTGGTGTTTGTCCCATTTTGTGAATTCTTGGTTGGTGAGCGGACCCCAGACCTCACAACCATAAAGGGTAATGGGTTCTATAACTGATTCAAGTATTTTTAGCCAGATCCTAATTGGTATGTTGAATTTTATGTTCCTTTTAATGGCATAGAATGCCCTTCTTGCCTTGTCTCTCAGATCGTTCACAGCTTTGTGGAAGTTACCTGTGGCAGTGATGTTTAGGCCAAGGTATGTATAGTTTTTTGTGTGCTCTAGGGCAACGGTGTCTAGATGGAATTTGTATTTGTGGTCCTGATGACTGGACCTTTTTTGGAACACCATTATTTTGGTCTTACTGAGATTTCCTGTAAGGGCCCAGGTCTGGCAGAATCTGTGCAGAATATCTAGGTGCTGCTGTAGACCCTCCTTGGTTGGTGACAGAAGCACCAGATCATCAGCAAACAGTAGACATTTGACTTCAGATTCTACTAGGATGAGGCCGGGTGCTGCAGACTTTTCTAGTGCTCGCGCCAATTCGTTGATATATATGTTGAAGATGTTGGGGCTTAAGCTGCATCCCTGTCTCACCCCACGGCCCCGTGGGAAGAAATGTGTGTGTCTTTTGCCTATTTTAACCGCACATGGATCAAGACTCCCTCTCTCACTCTTTCCCACCATGGTTCCTGTTGCAGAGAAAGAGCACAGACCTGTAGCAGGAGAGGGGTGAGGAGGAAGAGGGGTGAGGGGAGAGGATGAGAGGGATGAGGAGGTACAGGAAAGGTACAGGAAGTGGAATTAGGAGCCATTAGACATTGGAGAAGATGTAGAAGCATAAGAGCATTTGTAAGAGATGAGAATCATGCCAAAGAGATGTCTCCATATATCTGGCCGAGAATATATACTGCTCAAAAACAACACAATGTAACTCCAAGTCAATCACACTTCTGTGAAATCAAACTGTCCACTTAGGAAGCAACACTGATTGACAATACATTTCACATGCTGTTGTGCAAATGGAATAGACAACAGGTGGAAATTATAGGCAATAAGCAAGACACCCCCAATAAAGGAGTGGTTCTGCAGGTGGAGACCACAGACCACTTCTCAGTTCCTATGCTTCCTGGCTGATGTTTTGGTCACTTTTGAATGCTGGCGGTGCTTTCACTCTAGTGGTAGCATGAGACGGAGTCTACAACCCACACAAGTGGCTCAGGTAATGCAGCTCATCCAGGATGGCACATCAATGCGAGCTGTGGCAAGAAGGTTTGCTGTGTCTGTCAGCGTAGTGTCCAGAGCATGGAGGCGCTACCAGGAGACAGGCCAGTACATCAGGAGACGTGGAGGAGGCCGTAGGAAGGCAACAACCAAGCAGCAGGACCTCTACCTCCGCCTTTGTGCAAGGAGGAGCAGGAGAAGCACTCCCAAAGCCCTGCAAAATGACCTTCAGCAGGCCACAAATGTGCATGTGTCTGCTCAAACGGTCAGAAACAGACTCCATGAGGGTGGTATGAGGGCCCGACGTCCACAGGTGGAGGTTGTGCTTACAGCCCAACACCGTGCAGGACGTTTGGCATTTGCCAGAGAACACCAAGATTGGCAAATTCGCCACTGGCGCCCTGTGCTCTTCACAGATGAAAGCAGGTTCACACTGAGCACGTGACAGATGTGACAGAGTCTGGAGACGCCGTGGAGAACATTCTGCTGCCTGCAACATCCTCCAGCATGACCGGTTTGGCGGTGGGTCAGTCATGGTGTGGGGTGGCATTTCTTTGGGGGGGCCGCACAGCCCTCCATGTGCTCGCCAGAGGTAGCCTAACTGCCATTAGGTACCGAGATGAGATCCTCAGACCCCTTGTGAGAACATATGCTGGTGCGGTTGGCCCTGGGTTCCTCCTAATGCAAGACAATGCTAGACCTCATGTGGCTGGAGTGTGTCAGCAGTTCCTGCAAGAGGAAGGCATTGATGCTATGGACTGGCCCGCCCGTTCCCCAGACCTGAATCCAATTGAGCACATCTGGGACATCATGTCTCGCTCCATCCACCAACGCCACGTTGCACCACAGACTGTCCAGGAGTTGGCGGATGCTTTAGTCCAGGTCTGGGAGGAGATCCCTCAGGAGACCATACGCCACCTCCTCAGGTGCATGCCCAGGCGTTGTAGGGAGGTCATACAGGCACGTGGAGGCCACACACACTACTGAGCCTCATTTTGACTTGTTTTAAGGACATTACATCAAAGTTGGATCAGCCTGTAGTGTGGTTTTCCACTTTAATTTTGAGTGTGACTCCAAATCCAGACCTCCATGGGTTGATAAATTGGATTTCCATTGATTATTTTTGTGTGATTTTGTTGTCAACACATTCAACTATGTAAAGAAAAAAGTATTTAATAAGATTATTTCTTTCATTCAGATCTAGGATGTGTTGTTTAAGTGTTCCCTTTATTATTTTGAGCAGTGTATATATTTATCTGTCTGTTCCCACTTCCCAGGACAGACGGATCATATCTCACCCTCCTCTTTCAGCGTTTCAACCAGCATCCTATTTGCATTGACGAGTCCCTGTGGTGGGGTGGAGTAGTTTGGGGGGGTCTAACGAAGTGGTCTGAAGATTGCATCGATGGATACTTGCCAAACAATCCCACACCCCTCCACACACCCCACTCCACACACACCCCTCCACACACCCCACTCCACACACCCCACTCCACACACCCCGCTCCACACACCCCACTCCACACACCCCCCTCCAGCCCATCGATGAGTGTACCACTCTAAAAGCTCACAAATTCTGCTCCCTGTGACAATGGTTAGGTCAGACTAGATAAAGCTTTCCCCATTAGGCCCTCAACGAGCCTGGGACAGGGAGAGACAGAGGGCCGAGGAGGGGAAGGGGGGAGGAGGAGGAATGACAAATAACAGCAGGACCATAACTCTGCCTGCCTGGGAAACTTTGTCCGTCTATTTGGACGGGGATAAGTGTTCTGCATCAAATGGGTTTTAATTAGTGGGGCCAAGTGGCGGCAGTCATTAGCCAGCTCATTTGCATATTTACATGGCCAGCCGGGCTGTTTGGATGGCTGCTGCTCTCTGGGGCTCGCTCTGTCTCCCCCCGCCTCTGGAGCTGTACCACTACTTGGAGAGGGACAAAGATGGATAGATAGAGAGAGGGAGAGCAAGAGAGAGAGAGAGAGAGAGAGAGCAAAAGAGAGAAAGTGAGAGAGAGCGAGAGAGAGTGAGAGAGAGTGAGAGAGAGAGAGAGAGAGCAAAAGAGAGAAAGTGAGAGAGAGCGAGAGAGAGTGAGAGAGAGAGAGAGAGAGAGAGAGAGAGAGAAAGCGTGTGTGAGAGAGAGAGAGAGTTGGAACAAAGGAGACTGAGTGAGAAGGAATGACAGAGAGAAACGAGAGTAGAATCGACAGAGGTAGAGTGCACAGCTCTCTCCAGTCGTGTGTAAGGGAGCATCATGGGATGGAAGGTGTGAATAATTGAACATGCTGTTTAGAGGTGATGGATCAAGACTAATACCTCTCTTCTCCTTGGCCTGATGAAACACTCTCTCAACGCTCTTGGAACACTCTGAGAACACTCTTGGAACATTCTCTGAACACTCTCTGCGAGCTGCCTGTCTGTGGTCGAGTGTAAGGGAACCTCGCTGGTCTGCAAGGGTCATACCGTAACTGAACCGTGACTCTGTGGTTGGGGTATTGTGTTTTATATGATATAGGTATGGTGTGGTTTTACTCCTGGCCCTATAGAAGTACTGACTACCATGTGGATGGATGAGGGCATTGAGTATTGATGTTGGTTGTGTTGCGGTCTTTATGAATGGGCAGTGTGGTCATTGACCTGCTGTTAGGGAGGCTTTGACCTCAGGGCTCCTCCCACCAAGACTATAAATCAAATCAAATCAAATGTTATTAGTCACATACACATGGTTAGCAGATGTTAATGCGAGTGTAGCGAAATGCTTGTGCTTCTTGTTCTGACAATGCAGTAATATCTAACAAGTAATCTAACAAATTCACAACAACAACCTTATACACACAAATGTAAAAGGATGAATAAGAATATGTACATATAAATATATGGATGAGCGATGGCCGTGCGGCATAGGGAAGATGCAGTAGATGGTATAGAGTACAGTATATACATATGAGATGAGTAATGTAGGATATGTATACATTATTAAAGTGGCGTTATTTAAAGTGACTAGTGACACCATTATTAATTCCATTTATTAAAGTGGCCAGAGATTTGACTCAGTATGTTGGCAGCAACCTCTCCATGTTAGTGATGGCTGTTTAACAGTCTGATGGCCTTGAGATAGAAGCTGTTTTTCAGTCTCTCTGTCCCCGCTTTGATGCAGCAGTACTGACCTCACCTTCTGGATGATCTCGGGGTGAACAGGCAGTGGCTCGGGTGGATGTTGTCCTTGATGATCTTTTTGGCCTTCCTGTGACATCGGGTGCTGTAGGTGTCCTGGAGGGCAGGTAGTTTGCCCCCGGTGATGCGTTGTGCAGACCGCACTACCCTCTGGAGAGCCTTGCGGTTGAGGGCAGTGCAGTTGCTGTACCAGGCGGTGATACAGCCCAACAGGATGCTCTCGATTGTGCATCTGTAAAAGTTTGTGAGTGTTTTAGGTGACAAGCCAAATTTCTTCAGGCTCCAGACACTACGCTGTCTGTGTGGGTGGTCCATTTCAGTTTGTCGTTGATGTGTACGCCGAGGATCTTAAAACTTTCCACCTTCTCCACTACTGTCCCGTTGATGTGGATGGAGGGGTGCTCCCTCTGCTGTTTCCTGAAGTCCACGATCATCTCCTTTGTTTTGTTGAGTGAGAAGTTATTTTCCTGACGCCACACTCCGAGGGCCCTCACCTCCTCCCTGTAGGCCGTCTCGTTGTTGTTGGTAATCAAGCTTACCTGTCACATCTGCTCCTGCCACGCCCTCTAGTGCTCATCCTGTGTGTCCTTGACCTCCACTCCCCCAGTACTCTCTCCCTCTCCCTCTCCCTCTCGCTCTGTGTGTATGTGTGTGATTGTGTGGGCGGAGACAGGTGTGCTGGACTCAGAGCAGATCCCTACCAGCTGCAACCTGTTCCATAATCAAGGCCTCTGCAAATACTCAGTCCTGCCAATTCCACACTGCCAGATCGTAATCTCTGCTCAGTCAGTCCATGTTTCTAGCCGTTTATTCCTGTTGTCCTGTTGTGCCTGTTTTCCCTTGCCTGACGCTCTTTTCCTCTCCGCTACAGTTCTGTCCGCTCTGACTCTGGTCCCTGTCTCCAGTCTGAATTCTCATCAGTCCTGCTACTCTATCCTGGATTCCCCACTCCACGCTCCCTTGGATATTCCCCTCCGGACCTGCTTACCCTGTCCCAACACCTCTCGCTCCAGTCTCAGCCTCCACACCTGGTTTCCGGCAACCCGCCCGAGCTTCCCCTGGCCTGCACTCAATCTTCCCCCCGTGTTTCAAAAAATACCTTGGTTACCTCATCCCAGTCTCCTCGTCTGAGTCTGCTCTTGGGTTCACCCGTTCCACTCCGCGTGACACTACCAATGTAGTGTCATCTGCAAACTTGATGATTGAGTTGGAGGCGTGCATGGCCACGCAGTCATGGGTGAACAGGGAGTACAGGAGAGGGCTAAGAACGCACCCTTGTGGGGCCCCAGTGTTGAGGATCAGTGGGGTGGAGATGTTGTTTCCTACCTTCACCACCTGGGGGCGGCCCGTCAGGAATTCCAGGACCCAGTTTGCACAGGGCAGGGTCGAGACCCAGGGTTTCGATCTTAATGACAAGTTTGGAGGATACTATAGTGTTAAATGCTGAGCTGTAGTCAATGAATAGCATTCTTACATACAGTGGGCTCCAAAATTACTGGCACCCCTGACTGGCAATGCACAAACAATGCTTAAACAAATATAAACAATATCATTATAAAGAGAAACTCAAAATACCAACATGTGAGAAATACTGTACTTTATTAATGTTTCAATGGAACCAACCAAAATAATTTATTGATTTAATTAAAAATCAATGTCCTCCAAATCAAGGTTTCACAATTAATGGCACCCTTAAAGATTATTGTAAATAACATCTACCAAAATTAAACCACAAATTAAATTCCACTTATTTAAGTTTATCTAAGTCTTAAGGAACTATATTGAGTCATTACACCACTTCCTGTTTCACTAGGGTATAAAAATGAGTTAACACGCATCCAATATCCCGCTGTCATCCAACACCATGAAGAAAACAAAAGAACTGGCAGTTCAAAAGAGACAGATGGTCGTAGACCTTCATAAATCTGGTAATGGCTATAAGAAGAGCCACAAACGATTGAATATACCACTAAGCACTGTCAGGGCAATTATTAAAAAATTCAAAAGATATTGAACAGTTGAAAACCTCACGGATAGAGGACGCAAATGCATTTTGCCCCCCAGGATAGGGAGGAGGATGGTGAGAGAAGCAACAAAATCCCCAAGAATCACCGTGAAAGAATTGCAGGCCTTGGTGTCTGTAATGTCCTGTTCAGTATAAGGGTTATTTGTTATTGTAGTTTGGTCAGGACGTGGCAGAGGGTATTTTGTTTATGTGGTTCGGGGTGGTGTTTTATGTAGTAGGGTGTTTGATTTATTATTTCCGGGTTTTTGGGGTTATGTTCTAGGTTTGTATTTCTATGTGGTCTCTAGTCTTTTGTATTTCTTTGTCTAGTTTATTGGGGTTGGACTCTCAATTGGAGGCAGGTGTTTTCTAGTTGCCTCTGATTGAGAGTCCTATATATGGGTATGTGTTTAGTTAAGTGTTTGTGGGAGATTGTTTCTTGTTTTGCCTGTGTGAGCATGACAAGACTGTTTTGTTGTTCGTGAGTTCTTCGTTTTTGTTTTTTTGGTGTTCTCTTTATTTTAAAATAAATACAAGATGAGCATCCACATTCCTGCTGCGTTTTGGTCCTCCATTCCCGACGACAACCGTTACAGTGTCATCTTGGGGTCACCAGGTTTCAAAAAGCACCATCAGATGCCACCTCCACAACCACAGGCTCTTTGGAAAGGTTTCCAGAAGAAAGCCCTCTCTGACCCCAAGACACAGACGCAAGCGCTTGGAGTTTGCCAAATGCCATTTAAATTATGACTGGAAGAAGGTGCTCTGGTCAGATGAGACCAAAATTGAACGTTTTGGTCAGATACAGCATCGGCATGCTTGACGTCGAAACAGAGATGCATACAAGGAGAGGAACCTCATGCCCACAGTGAAATATGGAGGGGGGGTCAGTGATGTTTTGGGGCTGTTTTAATTCCAGAGGTCCAGGGGCACTGGTTAAGATTGATGGCATAATGAATTCCACCAAGTTTCAGGCATTTTTGTCTGACAATCTGGTTGCCTCTGCCAGAAGGCTGGGACTTGGCCGTAGGTGGACTTTCCAACAAGACAATGACCTGAAACATACCTCAAGATCCACACACAAATGGTCCTGTGACAACAAAATCAATGTTCTGCCATGGCCATCTCAGTCGCCGGACCTCAATCCAATCAAAAACCTGTGGGCTGAGTGGAAGAGGGCAGTTGATAAGCACAAACCCAAGAATGTGAATGATCTTGAAAGGATCTGCATGAGGAATGGTCCAAAATCCCTCGATGTGTTCCTTAACCTTGTCAAACATTACAGGAAGAGACTCCATGGTGTTATCCTTACCATAGGTGGTTGCACTAAGTACTAAATGAGGAGTGCCAATAATTATGAAACCTTGATTTTGGTTAAATTTATTTTGTATTAAATAATTGTATGATTTTGGTTGGTTCCATTGAAACATTAATAAAGTACAGTATTTCGCATATGTTGGTATTTTGAGATTATCTCTATAATTATATTGTTTATATTTTTTTAAGTATTGTTTGTGCATTGCCAGTCAGGGGTGCCAATAATTTTGGAGCCCACTGTAGGTATTCCTCTTGCCCAGATGGGATAGGGCAGTGTGCAGTGTGATGGCGATTGCATCGTCAGTGTACCTATTAGGGTACACAGGTAAGGTGGCAGGTAAGGTGGAGGTGATATGATCCTTGACTAGTCTCTCAAAGCACTTCATGATGACAGAAGTGAGTGCAAAGGGGCAATAGTCATTTAGTTCAGTTATCTTAGCTTTCTTGGGAACAGGAACAATGGTGGCCATCTTGAAGCATGTGGGGACAGCAGACTGGGATTGATTGAATATGTCTGTGAACACACCAGCCAGCTGGTCTGCGCATGCTCTGAGGACGCGACTAGGGATGCCTTCTGGGCTGGCAGCCTTGCGAGGGTTAACATGTTTAAATGTTTTACTCACGTTGGCCACGGAGAAGTAGAGCCCACAGGCTTTGATAACAGGCCGTGTCAGTGGCACTGTATTGTCCTCAAAGCGAGCAAAGAAGTTGTTTAATTTGTCTGGGAGCAAGACGTCGATGTCCGCGACGGGGCTTTTTTTTTTTTTTTTTGTAATCCGTGATTGACTGTAGACCCTGCCACTTATGTCTCGTGTTTGAGCTGTTGAATTGCGACTCTATTTTGTCTCTATACTGACGCTTTGCTTGTTTGATTGTCTTGCGGCGGGAATAGCTGCACTGTTTGTATTCGGTCATGTTTCCAGTCGCCTTGCCATGATTAAAAGCGGTGGTTTGCACTTTCAGTTTTACGCGAATGCTGCCATTAATCCATGGTTTCTGGTTAGGAAAGGTTTTAATAATCACAGTGGGTACGACATCTCTGATGCACATGCTAATAAACTCGCTCACGAGTCAGCGTATTCATCAATGTTATTGTCTGAAGCTATCCGGAACATATCCCAGACCACGTGATCGAAGCACGTGGACTACAGA
>NC_042969.1:58244076-58254076 GCF_901001165.1 Salmo trutta | reverse complement strand
TTAGCGCTATCTGCCATGCTACATTATCACTATCTGTCATGATACATTAGCACTATCTGTCATGATACATTATTGCTATCTGTCATGATACATTAGCGCTATCTGCCATGCTACATTATCACTATCTGTCATGATACATTAGCACTATCTGTCATGATACATTATTGCTATCTGTCATGATACATTAGCGCTATCTGCCATGCTACATTATCACTATCTGTCATGATACATTAGCACTATCTGTCATGATACATTATTGCTATCTGTCATGATACATTATTGCTATCTGTCATGATACATTATTGCTATCTGTCATGATACATTCCCAACAATCCTATCCGAAACCTGCCAAAACATGGTTGTTTTCTTCTCCAACCACAACAGTGGGAGTTAGACTTGTAAGTTGGGAATGTCTGTGGAGCTGCCAGTAGTCCAGCGTAATACCAGCCTTTTGTTTCCCTGCCACCATGCTAGATAGCTCTGGGGGACACGGCAGCAGCAGCACACTGAACCAATAAAAGTGAAAATGTGTTGAGTAGAACACATTTCAGGTCTGGTTACACCCTGTAGACCTCTGCCTAGCTTGGCCATGGAATTCCCACCTCTGCTCTGCCGCACGCCAGAGTACTTCTGAGTCCTCGGACCACAATGCACTACTCAGTGGTTACAGGCTCAGCGGGCGCAAGGGGCGATGCTCGCGCTCCTCCACACCCGTCAGAGAGAACAAGGGAGACAGGGAGGCATGGAGAGTGAGAAATGGAGGGATGGAGAGGGGGGCAGAGATTTAGAGAGTGTTGGCTCAGCTTGAGATCTGGCGGTGGGGTGTTGGGGTGAGGGTGTGGGCGGGGGCAGCAGAGCAGGCACACTCTCTAGGGCAGTGAGGGGGGGGGTAGGTCAATGTGAGTCTGAGACAATGTGACTCCCAGATGTGGGTTTGGGCCTCTGGAGTACCCCCCACCACCCCATACCCACATTAGGCTCAAATTAATGTATTACTTTCTAGAGCTGGGAAGTGTCGATGGGGTCAGACGGTGTGTGTGTGTGTGTGTGTGTACACCGCCTAGGGGTCCAAGGTTCCAGGCCTGTTTTAATGCAGCCTCATGGCTACAGAGGGAGGGTGGAATGGGGCGGGTGATGGGAAGAGGGAGAGGGGGCAGCAGATTGAGCAAGGAGGATATTACTGAGCAAGAAGAGGGGGGAGGAAGGGAGGAAGGGCAGGAGGGATGCAGAGGAGCATATTTCACAGGAGGACCCCTGCTGAGAGCTGTGTACCCACATTGTTATGAGTGCACAGATCTTATGCCTGTAAAAATACCAGCGCTCCACTCAGCAGCCCAGCACAAAGCAGGGCCCTCGCGCTTTGTTACCCTCTCTGAAAACGCCAAATGACATCAGCCTCCCCTCTACTCTTCTCTGTTCTCTTTCTGGTCTCTCTCCATCTCTCTTAAGTTCTGTTCTTACTTCTCACTTTCTGTCTCTCTCACTCCCTTTCTCCCCCCCTCCCTAACTGTGTAGTAATGGTGCTGTAATTCCTCTGTCCGTGTCAGAGTGCTGGGAGGCTGTGCTGAAGCCAAATGAAGCTGGGAGTCGACTAAAGTTTCACAACATGTAATTAAGGCCTAAGTAGCGAGGTCACTGCAGCATGGCCTGGTGGCTCACCCCCATCACCCCTCTCCCCCCTCTCTCACCCCTACAAGGCCCAGCCCGAATATCAGTGTCTGTCTGTCTCTGCTCTCTCTCTCTCTCTCTCTCTCTCACACTTTCTTTCCTATTCTCTCCCTCGCTCTCTCTCTCTCTTTCTCTTTCCCACCCTCTCTCCCTCCCTCTTTTTCTCTCCCTCTCTCCCAAATGAGGCACTGCAACTCCAGCTGTTTCAAATATCCACACCATCTCATTTAGATAAAGCCGGGGCCCAGAAAGCATGGAAATGATGCGGCGGGCCTTTATAGAAACTTTAATGTAATTGTAGTTTCTCCTCTTATAAATGGTTAATTGAAATGCCGGAGGGTAGCCCGGCTTGAAGGTCCATAAAAATCTCAGAATAGAAGTTTATAGGGGTTGTCTATGTACATAATTAAATCCTTCAGGCGCTTTTAAAAATCTGTAAAATAAATGGTTATGCAAGAATAGCCTGCTGCG
Source organism: Salmo trutta (assembly GCF_901001165.1). Lineage (NCBI taxonomy): Eukaryota > Metazoa > Chordata > Actinopteri > Salmoniformes > Salmonidae > Salmo > Salmo trutta. Next base: position 58,251,937 of record NC_042969.1, on the reverse strand, counting down.
AGTAGAGAGAAGGAGATAGGGGGAGAGAGAGAGAGGGCCCGGGTGAGTGCTGCTGGGCGGGTGAGTTGGTAGGGCCAGCTGCCTGGGCCTCGATGGGCTCTCTCCGGACCAGAATGAGAAAGCCATTAGAACAGTGAGAGGATTGCAAGCAGCACACAAATCACCGGCCTTACTGACACCTCTGGGACGCCTTCACGGTGGCTGACAAGACCAATACGCTGCTGCTGCATTCTGCTGCCTCCCTGAAAACACACACATAGAAGGAGGAGGGAAAGAAAAGAGCTCCATTGACATTTTTGAGTGAGGAAAAAAAAGGAAGAATGAGGGAGAGGAGAAGAAGATGTAGGGAAAGAGAAAGGGAGAAAGGGAGGAAGGCAAGGTTTCTTCTTCCTTCTTCTTCTCCTTCTTCTTCTTCGTCCTCTTCTTCCTCTTCTTCTTCTCCTTCTTCTTCCTCTTCTTCTTCTGGTGGTAAAGAAGTGTTAGTGACCGTGCTGTGGTTAAATGTTTGAATGAGTTTGTCCCCTTTTGCTTCTTAATGGAAATGTGTGTGTTTCTGGATCACTGTGATCCCAGGGGTTAATTGCTTGAAACGGTCTGTGCTACACTGGCTGTGGGGTGCAGGGGGGGTGCAGGGACTGGGGTTGGGGTTAGATTACACCACACTTGGGGGAATTGGGGAACCAGCAACAACGGTGTTGTGGGGCGAAGGGAGGTCTGAGGATCATGAATCTGTGTGTGTGCGTGTGTGTGCGTGTGTGTCGTGTGTATGCTCTTGCATGCATCTGCGGGCCTATGTATTTATCAATATGTGCATGTAAGCCAACAACATCAAAGTGTGTCTACTTCTATGTGACGTCTATATCTTTTTGAGTTGCTCAGTAACCTCTGTCTGTTTCTGTGTGTGAAGGAGGGAGAGACAGAGAGAGAGAGAGAGAGAGAGAGCGAGAGAGAGAGAGAGAGAGAGAGTGTTGGACAGAGACAGACAGAGAGAGGGTAGTGCTGCTAGCTGATGATAAATGATAGCGCTAGCAGCAGATAACCCTCCAGGAGGCTCCAGAGATCAGCGGGGCCAAATTCTGGAACTCCCCACTGACCGGGGCCCAACACTGGCAGCTCTGTCTGTTTGTTTTCTCTGCTAGCTCTACGGCTCTCTCCCCCTCTGGTCAGCCTCCGTGATAGAGGAGCAGCCCCTCTCCACCTCGCCGTGGGCAGCACACCGACGCACCGCTCCCGGCGCCAGCCAGTCGCAGGAGCCCCCCTCCATGGGAGGTTTGGGGGGGATTTGGGGGAGGAGGACATTTTTCATCCAGTGTGCCGTAGAGGAAAGAGAAGGCCTAGCACCCGTTATCAGCACCGTCTGTGCGTCTGCTGCCCCCCCCCCCCATACATTAGGCTCTTTGTTCGGGGAGGTGCTTCTGGGGCGTGTGGGGGTGGAGGGGGGGGTGCAGCACAGTAGCCTGCAGGCCTGGAGAGAAATGACACCCTTCCTTGTTAAATCATCGCGTCCCTGAATGCTTAAAGACATCTTGTGGAGGAATGAGAGAGGAGGAGTGTGGAGCGGGGACAAGGGGGGGAGAGGGGTGTAAGTGAGGGGGGGTGGCCAGGCAGCAGCGCTGGGCTCTGTTTAATATGAAGTAAAGAACAGATCCAACTGCATCATTAACTCTCAATTATATCCATGAGGCTGGGCCGGGCCGGGCTGGGCTGGGGGAGGGAGGGGGAGGGAGGGGTCGGGCTGGGCTAGGCTGGGGGAGGGAGGGAGAGAGGGGCCGGGCCGGGCTGGGCTGGGGGAGGGAGGGAGGGGCCGGGCTAGGCTAGGCTGGGGGAGGGAGGGCCAGGCTGGGCTAGGCTGGGGGAGGGAGGGAGGGGCCGGGCTGGGCTGGGGGAGGGAGGGGCCGGGCTGGGCTAGGCTAGGCTGGGGGAGGGAGGGAGGGGCCGGGCTGGGCTAGGCTGGTGGAGGGAGGGGCCGGGCTGGGCTAGGCTGGGGGAGGGAGGGCCGGGCTGGGCTAGGCTGGGGGAGGGAGGGAGGGGCCGGGCTGGGCTAGGCTGGGGGAGGGAGGGGCCGGGCTGGGCTAGGCTGGGGGAGGGAGGGGCCGGGCTGGGCTAGGCTGGGGGAGGGAGGGGGAGAGGGGCCAGGCTAGGCTAGGCTGGAGGGATGCTGGGGGGAGGGAGGGAGGGGGTGTGGTGGGCACACACCCTCCAGAGTGCTTGGTGATGGAGTGCATGGTGTCTGGGTTTGTGTTAAATCCAGGCTGAATGGTGGCGGGTGTTTGAGAACACATTAAAGTCTGGCTTACTGGGCTTAAATATTGGTTCATATGTTCTGCTGCTGAGTGTGGTGTAAAACGGACTCAAAGCAGAGTCTCTGGTATTAAGCAATAACTCCACCCTTATGATATCTGCTCACCGCAGGGAGCTGTGTACAGTGAGGCCGTGTTGTACAGTGTAGAGAGTACTGTTCAGTACAGCCACGGTTTATTCATTCCACAATTGCATACACAATTGCGCCAGTGTAGTTACGATCACCATCATAGACCACCCTCTGTGTCGAGGTGTAGATTATAGTATATCATCATATTATTACAATATATTACATCCTGATTGTATTTTGTATTTTTATTGAACAATCATTAGACATTAACTGATCCAATAGAATCCCAGTAAAAACAATAGAATCTGAAGTGGAAGACTGCAGTAGTGGGAAGTGCTGAGTGTATATAGTGACAGTGCTGAATTAATCAGAATGGATTTCCCACATGCCATAAAGCAAAACACAAAGGAGGAAACACAGCTGTAACCTGTTAGGGTCATTTTTACGTAATTAAATGTATCTATTAAAGGGGAAAGTAGATGATGTTTCCTTAGAGTGCTGCCAATTTAAAATCAAAAGAAATGCTCTCTCTCTTTTCTCTTTCTTTCTCTCTCTCTCTCTGTTTTCTCTCTCTCCCTTGTGCTCTCTCTCCATCTCTTGCTCCCTCTCTCTCTTTCTCCCTCCCCTCTCTCCCCCTCACTTTCTCTCGCCCTCCCCCTCTCTCTTTCCTCCTCTCCCTCTCTCCATCTATCCCTCCCTCCCTCTCTCTCTCTCTCTCTCTCTCTATCTCGCTCTCTCTCCTGCAGATGAGTGAGTGCAATACAAGTTGTTAAACTGTGGCCTAGCTGCTCCAGATGCAACCATTGCCCATATGAGACTGAGCTGTGTGTGGTTTTATAGACAACTTTTCCACTTTACTATAAACTCAATGACAACATGTCCAGAGATATAGACAGAGCTCACTCTCCACTTTATTAGCCAGAGCACTGAGGGCCTCTGTTTGGTTTTGATTACAGTTAGAGTCACCCTGCAGTTTGAGGGCTCTAGGCACTGTTTATGATGGATGGATGGATGGATGGATGGATGGATGAGTGTATGGTTGGGTGGATGGTTGGGTGGATGGTTGGGTGGATGGGTGGGTGGGTGGGTGGGTGGGTGAGTGAATGAATGAATGAATGAATGAATGAATGAATGAATGAATGAATGAATGAGTGGGTGGATGGATGGTTGGGTGGATGGGTGGGTGGATGGTTGGTTGGATGGACGGACAGATTGACAGACAGACAGAGGGACCACAGAGACAGATAGACCACAGACAAACATATATATATATACTGTACGTCCATATGCTTTATCCATAGTATTTATTGTGTTTTATATCCATAACTCCTAATTTAGCCAATGATAGATCTTGACAAAACAAAGTCAGTGGGAACCGTTCAATTTAAAGCTGCCATGCAGCGACTTGGGATGCCACAATGACAGTCTTGTTTTATGGGATCTCTTTGAGGACATTCACATCGGGACTGGCTCCGTGTCAGTGTTTTGGGTTAGAGGGAGTTCTTTTGGCACCCAGAGAAGACCTTGGACCTGACCCACGCTCGGCAGGGCCATGCAAGGAGAGGGGGTGAGGAGGCGGCCCTGGGCTTGAGGCTTGGCACCGCCCGGCTTGGCTTGGCACTGCTCAGCTCAGCTCGGTATTTCCATCCATGCTGAGTTGACATGAATGGAAGCGTTGCGTCTATTGCCTCTAGTTCAGCCATGTGCCATGTTAGTGAGTGGCTGGTTACAGTGAAGAGGCTACTGTAGGAGAAATACTCAGAGTTCATCTGTAGAGAGAGAGACTTGCTAAAGATTGTTGAGATGCCTCATTCCTTGTTTAACTCTAGATGTAATAATGTCTAGAGTGTAAGATGGGGCGTTATTTGCACTATTGCACATGGTGTTAAGCACATTTTCACTGTACACTGACAAGGTCTCATTCATTTCAAACAGCCGCACAGCCCCATTCACACACTGTAATACAGTACAAAAGACATAATCTCATTTCCACCCTGTCCAGAGCCACAGACAGACACACACACAGCATCTTTTGTCCCCACATTGTCTAGATGATCAGATATATAGGGGCTCTGTATCTCATCCTTCCCTGTGAAGAGGCTTCCCTGCTGGGCCGGGCTGCAAGGCTGGCCTGGGTGAAAGGCCCTCCAGGCCTCCAGGGTTAGGCCTTTTGAACCTCTGTTTGTCCCCGGGGTTTAATGGTGTGCGGAGCTCTGTTGTTCCGCGTCGCTCCCCCTCTTTGTGACGAGCCCCGGGGGGCCTATCCTTTACTTCACTTTGGGCCCCTCCAACGGCAACCTTTGTGCCCCCGAGACGAGGGCCCCCTACGGGCGCTGTTCTTGCACAGGGGCACGGTGAGGAGGGGGAGAGAGGGAGGGGGATTAGATGATACTGGGTTTGTATGTCTGTATGTGTGTGTGTGTGTGTGTGTGTGTGTGTGTGTGTGTGTGTGTGTGTGTGTGTGTGTGTGTGTGTGTGTGTGTGTGTGTGTGTGTGTATGCACGCGTCCATCTGTGTATGTGTGTCTTGTGTTGCTTTGTTACCATGTCAAAAAGGGGAGACAGAGGGGTGCATCAATGGAGGATTAGCTAGGTTTATAGTCTCCCAATTATCTTCTGTTTGCAATCAGGGGCGACCGGGCAAGCATTCCCATATTATTCCAATACTCACCCTGGGCCATTAGCTCATTAACCTGTGCCACCCCAGGCCAGCCCAGCCACTAGGGACCAGAGTCTATGGGAAAGGGGAGAGATAATCATCCCAGGGTTAGATGACCCTCAGCCAGGGCACGGCTAGAGGTTTCAGTGGGACCTGGGGCTCATGAGAAAGTGGTCTGAGTTCCTGTGGTGTAGCTGCAGGTTAGAGTCTGGGTATTTACAGGGGCTCGGGGTGTTTGGATTGGTGATTTAGGATGTTCAAGGGTTCATAGGTCACAATTACCCACCGAACCCTGGGTCAGCCTGGGATCGCCTTTCTGTCCCCTGTGATGCCAGCCTTGCTCTCACATGCTTTCACATGCATACACACAAACAAGCACACAAACACACACACCCCAGCGGCCCTCAGGACTGGGTCTTTCCCCTGTGTAACCGCAGCGGGCCAGGCTTTACGGTAAGGGGCTGGAGAGGCTGAAAGGACGTGTGTCTTTGAGAGCACCCTGACTCACCAGCTTCCTTCATGAATAACATTAATTCATTACCACTTCGAGGTCACCAAACCCAAATATTTGCCCCTGGCCATATTTAATATTTATGATGACAAAAGCAAATATTGCCGGGTGGATTGAGTGACACAGAGAGGTCAAGCACTGAGCTTGGCCTGGAAAAAGCGGGATAGGGAGAGAAAGAGAGAGAGAGAGGGAGAGGTTTTGGGGTGTGAGGAAGGCCTTACGAGGTTAGGCCCCTCTCCTGAGAGAGCCAGTCCACATCAGACTCATGTCCCTCCACTCTGTTTGCTCTGAAATACACATGCAAATATGACACGGTTCAGCAAACAATTGACATGAAGGTGTGCATTATGGATTCATGAGCATTATCTGAATGAAGCCTCAGAGGGAAAGCTCTGGTAAGAAATGTGGTGTGTGTGAGGACTTGTGCGTGCGTATCTGCTTACAGGTTTATGGGGGGAAGTATGTGTGGGTGTGTGGGCGTGTGTGGGGTGATCCATTAAGAGGGACAGTTTTATGGGCAGGTCTCAGATCTGGATCAGCTAAAATGAGATCCCGTTTCCTTCAGACTGGGCTAACTCACCACTGATTCCGGTTCAGGAGACCCATGACTAAAGGCTCTGTACCTAATACCCTTTGAGCTGCTGTGAGATAGTCTGTCTTAAATTGTTCTATCATATTACCTCACCAGCTCTTCTACTCTCAGGTTGTGTTTCATGTTAGCGTTTGGAAAGCAGCTACGTGCTTCTGAGCCATATGCAAGCAGTGGAGGGTGGTGAAAGTAGACAGGCCCCACGCACACACACGTGAGCATGCACGCACACAAACACTCGTACAACCTTGCCGTGACCTTTTCATACGCAAACTGAAAGGATCTCTCACCTGTCACCTCTTCACCTCCTCGTCGCTATCTTTCCACATTTCTGTCTTTCTTTCATCCTTTCTTTCATTCATTTCACCCTATCTGTCTTTTGCCCTTCCTCTTTTCAGCCCAGATAAGTTATTGTGCAAGTCTTGTGGAATGTACACAGTCCAAGTATCTAGACGGCTCTGCTATTGTTCTGTTTGTTTCACAGCACACCTCTCTTCCTTCTCTCTTGGATGTGAGCGAGAGAAGAAAGCTGTCATGGCAGAGTGATAAACAGCCTCTCAGAGAGGAGGAGAGATGGAGGGAGGAAGAAAAGAGAGAAAATCCTGAGACAATATTTGATGATGATTCACCGTAGTTCACACCACTGAGGAGAGATATGGACTTAGTGACCTAGTCAAGGGGAGAGCAGGTGTGACTGTGTGCTGAGAGAGAGAGAGAGAGAGAGAGAGAGAGAGAGAGAGAGAGAGAGATTCTTAATTTGTCTAATGGCATCCATATTAGGAAGTTGTTCATGTCAGACAAAACTCCATTAGTTGTCGCTATTGAGTTTCCATAGAAAATGTGATTTGTGACTTTTACTTATTATTTAACTTAAAATCCCATTATTAACAACGAAAGCAATAGACAGAAAACATATCCCCACATTTTCAAAGCCTCAGTGTGCTCAAGTTATCCATTAGAGCCCAGGATGATAGGTGGAACAGAACGACCCATTTGGATTCGGCCAATTAGAATGTCCCTGAGGTGTATATCCCAGCCCTGGGGACCAATGACAGAGAGTGATGTAGAGAGAGCCGGAGACAGACACACAGAGCCCTATTGGACCCCCAGAGGACTCATCATATTAAAACCCTACTTATGTTGGCAGATAGATGGATGGAGCATATTTTACATGGAGAATACCCAGGGAGAGGGGGAAGAGAGAGAGAGATGGATGGATGGATAAGGAAAGTTTGAGAAAGAAAGATGTTTTGGGACCATGTTTTGAGTGGTACATGTTGAGTACTGAGGGAGAGGGGCTGTGAGAGAATAGACAGATGGAATTGGGGAGACAGAGGCATGAATATATTATGGAAAGTTCCAGAAAGAGAAACACTATTTGTCTTTCGAGTATAGAGGTAAGGTTTAAGGCAATATATTTAATGGATTCAGGGAAAAGCGAGGGTCTGTCTAACGGGTGGCAATGATGATGACTTCACTCCCTGGCAGCTGGCAGCAAAGTAGCATTTAAGCACTCCCCTTCATTCTTTTGTTGCCTCTGCGTCAGATGCCATTGAAAGAGAGTGGAGAGGAGAAACAGAGAGAAAGAGAGAGGGGTGAGAGTGAGAGAAAAGAAGGGAGAGAGCAAAAGGTGAGCGCTAGTGTGAAGGTGCAGAGCAGCGTGATGCGATCCGAGATAGCAGCTGAGTGAGTGAGCGCCGTGGGGGGGGGGTGGGGGAGTTGGAGAGTTCAC
>NC_042969.1:58124076-58241576 GCF_901001165.1 Salmo trutta | reverse complement strand
TCACTGACAGACGGATAGAGCGAGAGAGAGAACGAGGGAGTGAGAGAGAGAGAGGTAATGATGGAGAGAGAGAGATAGATAGAAGGTAGTGTAGTGTAAAGCCCGGGCCCGTTGATTGCCAGTATCTTCTTTGATTCAGAAAGTAGACATGTCGTGCTGTTTTTTTTCCTTTGTAATGCGTCCAGGAATCGCCGGCCTTGAGACAATGCTACATTTTAGTGATTGCAGCGCTGCAGCTGTGGCCACAGGAATGCAGCCTATCCGTCCTCCTCTCTCTCTCTTGCTCTTCTTTCTCCTTTCTCTCTCACTCTTTCGCTCCATCCATCTGTCTTCCTATCCTTGTCTTTCTATTCCCCCCATTTGTTTTTCTTCTTTTCTCCCTTTCCCTCCCTCTCTCTGTTTACCCTGGGGGCTTGAGTCTGGCAACCCAGGGATATCTCTGATTAACACTGAGGCCTTGCTGCCAGGGGCCCTCTCTCTCTCTGCCCCCCCCCCCACACCTCTCTCTTCCTCTCCCCCCTCTCTCTTTCTCTCTCTCCTTTTCTCCTCTCGCTCCCCCCTCTCTCTCTCTCTCTCTCGCTCTCCATGTGTTCCTGGTATGAGGTTTGTTTAGGCTGGCCTGTCTAGGCCTCTAGGGGTCGCTGTTCAGGGCTCACACAGACAGGTAGACAGACTCTCCCTTGTACCAAACAGTGGTGATGACACATGGTGCCCCCCCTCCCCTCCTCTCCCTAGCCCTCCCTGTGCCGTCTCTGGCAGGAGAGGCTGGTTCGTCCACAGACAGGCCAGTGTTTAGTCCACAGGAGGGGATAGCAAGCCTACCGCTGGGCCTGATAAGGGATGAAGGGATGACAGAGGCCACTCAGATACACACATATGCACACAGTAATGCACCCGAATACACACACCAACACATCAACACACACACACACGCGCACAAACACACACACACCTGTGCTGACACAGCAAGCAAGTCCTCTGCCCTGAATGCTGTCGTACACACGCCTGTAATCTGACACTTAGAAACAGCGGGCTCCACAGACTTCTTCCTGTCCCTGCTATCTGTTTCTGTGAAACAGTCTAGATTGTCAGCCAATCAGCTGTCCTGAGGGACAGAGCTATGAGTTAGCGCTGTAGTTTATTTGGCAGAAGACACACACACACATACACACACACACACAGAAGAGAGGGGCTTATAGGCCTGTCTGACTCAAGAGCTTATTGTTGCCTCTCTCTCTCTGTGTCTCCATATAAGTCAAGCTGAGCTGACTGGGTGTACTTGACACCTCACTCTGCCCTTTTCTTCTCATCCACTCCTCTCCTCTTATGAGTGTGGTCGAGTCCCCTGTCTCATATTGCCTATAGTAATGGAGCTGTCAAATTCCAGTCCTACTCCGTGTGTGTGTGTGTGTGTGTGTGTGTGTGTGTGTGTGTGTGTGTGTGTGTGTGTGGTGTGTGTGTGTGTGTGGTGTGTGTGTGTGTGTGTGTGTGTGTGTGTGTGTGTGTGTGTGTGTGTGACTGACTGGAGGGTATCTTATCCAGGGGCTGCTATCTGTATTTACCTGCCTGCCAGCCTGGTGTGGGCCTTCCTCTCTCTGGCCTGGCTGTCAGGTCCTGTACTTTACTTGGCAGAGCTACAAGCTGCTACAAGCTGCTACATGCTGCTACAGGCTGCCACAGGCTGCTATAAGCTGCTACAAGCTGCTACAGGCTGCCACAGGCTGCTATAAGCTGCTACAAGCTGCTACATGCTGCTACAGGCTGCTACAGGCTGCTACAGGCTGCTACAGGCTGATACAGGCTGATACAGGCTGATACAGGCTGATACAGGCTGCTACCGGCTGCTACAAGCTGCTACAGGCTGCTACAGGCTGCTACAGGCTGCTACAAGCTGCTACAGGCTGCTACAGGCTGCTACAGGCTGCTACAGGCTGCTACAGGCTGTTACAAGCTGATACAGGCTGATACAGGCTGCTACAGGCTGATACAGGCTGCTACAGGCTGCTACAGGCTGCTACCGGCTGCTACCGGCTGCTACAGGCTGCTACAGGCTGCTCCAAGCTGCTACAGGCTGCTGCAGGCTGCTACAGGCTGCTACAGACTGCTCCAAGCTGCTACATGCTGCTACAAGCTGCTACAAGCTGCTACAAGATGCTACAGGCTGCTACAGGCTGTTACGGGCCTGCTCCAATGGCAAAGGGATTGTTGACGTTTCGACTCCAACACAAGTCTCCCAACAGTATAATTCTCCCCTCTCTGGCTAAGGTGTACAGCTGAAACTACCAACATGTTGTTCAGTGACATGGTTGTCCAGTGGTCCTCCAAAGAAAGTTCTGTTAGGGATACTAGGTCCTGGCACAGGGAGAGGAATGTGGTATGGTTCAGTCTCTTAGCCTGGTCCCAGATCTGTTTGTGCTGTGGCGTGACAATGACCGTAGGAGTTGGCACGGCAGCTGAAACAGATCTGGGACCAGGTTAAGAGACCGCTTTCTCCTGATTAAGTTGCTTATTGGTTCAGTACCCTACAAGCTGTTACACTGGCCAAGCTGAGTTAGAACAAGTGCAACAATAATTGTTTTTAATAAATTAGGTTATGTTTGTTGTACAATCCCAGTCTTCTACCCACTTGTTATCATTTTGACTGTATTTGACTGTATTTTAGATGTTTGTGTTTTGTGTGCGTATGCATGTGCGTGTGTGTCAGGAGCCCTAAACAGAGCTCATCAACAGACAGGATGTCAGTTAGATCTCACCATTGTAATAAGGGAGATGTTGTCACCCAACCGGGGAAATGGACATTACTGTGTGAGGGTGACTGAGGACGAGCAAGGAGTCTGGCTCTGAGTGTGTGAAACTAGCTACACACACCACACACACACACACACACACACACACACACACACACACACACACACACACGTGCACACACACACACACACACACAAAAAGCACACATACACACTATCCCAACAAGACAGGACCCCACCTGCAGCTGCAGTCCCCCCACCTAAGCTGCCCAAGATAAATAGCAGCATTGATAGGTTCTCACCTCAGTCTCCTGGTGAGACAAAGGGAAACATGGGAGACATTACCAGGGAGACTGACTGAGGAGCAGACATAGTGGGAATTCAGTCCTATTCCCAAACAACCCGTGTTCCTGTCACCTCCTATTCCAGCTGGTCACTTCACGCGCAAAACCATCACAAGGCATACTAACACACACGGGTGGGTCCGGGTGGGGCCGGGCAGAGATGGGTGGGGCCGGGTGGAGCGGGCTGCGATGGAGGGAGGGATGGAATGCAAATGAGGTAGGCGGAATGGGGTAGGGTGGGGGGGTTGGGACAGGGAGGTTCGTTGCTAAATAGGGCAGGGTGGAGTGGGTGTTTGTGGGGTGTTGCTGAGAATATTGGACCATTACATCATGTGGTCTGCTGGTTTAAAACAAAGAGCCCCTGGTCCAATTTGGAACCCCAGAGACTCTTCCTGTGCTGTGTTGGTCCCACTGTATGAGACTAGGGGGCTTGTTGTGCACTCCGCATCCAGCCTCCAGTAGTGTACTTAAAGGGAGGGGGTGAAGGTAGTTAAGTTCAGGTGGGCCATGCTCTGGACTTCAAACACCCACATTAGAACCAACAGTCGCACACAGGATATTGCACTGTGTGGATGGTGAGAGAGAGAGAGAGAGAGAGAGAGAGGACGCTTTGTATCGGGCCCATTAGAGCCTAAACCGATACTAATGAAGCCGTTTCCTGTACAAACGGAGCGACTCGCGGAAGAAACTGCCTCTGCTTTTAATAAGGGTCCCTGTCCAGTTCCAGTTAAGACGCTGGGATTTGGTATTGGGTCGTTCTTTTGCACTGGTTACCAGCGGAACCCCTCAGAAAAGTTCATTACGCATGATTAATGGAGCGGTTTCCTTCCAATGATATCTGTGACAGCACAAAGCTGTCGCAAGGCTTGTCAGAGAGAATTCGAGCTGAATAAGTATTTATGTGATCGTATGTGATGGGTCTCCTCTCACCAGCACCGGCCCTCATCAATCAAGACCTAGCTGCTCGCAGTACTGGGAAATTGGTCTATCAGCGCGGCTGGGCTCCCTGTACCACCCCTCCACCCTCCTCCTCCATCCACCTCCCTTCCTCCCCATTCAATCAGGCCCGGGGCTACAATGCTTCTTTAGCTCTTACTTCTGACCAACACAGGGGTCACAGGGGCGGGGCAGGGGGGACTGGGGAGCCAGAGCCGAGCCCATCCATTACAGCTCTTGTTTCTCTCAGTGGCAGCCGGACGACGGGTTTCTATTAGGAGCTCCCGTCTATTCAGCACCAAGATTACACTAGACCCCCCCCCCCCAAGCCAGCCTTGGTCCCCCCACCCTCACCCATTCCTATCCACCCTGGGGGCCTCTGTCGCCTCAACTCCCACCCCTCATCCCCCCCTCAGTGTTTTACACCGCACAGTCAGTGTTTTTTTCTCTGGCCAAGATGACAATAAACAGCAGAGAGAGAGAGAGAGAGGGACCTGGCCACTGGCTGGAGGGGAAGAATGAGAGGAGACACTCTGACCTGTGGTTTAATGCTGTTGGCTGGGTGTGGATGGGTGTAAACTCTCTGCACTGTCGGACCGGGTAACGGGATGGCTTTGAAGTACCGCCATGTATACACACAGTCCTTCCCATCCCATCAGTATCCCCTTAACCCCCCCCCACACACACACACACACACACACATACATACTCTCTCTCTTTCGTAAACAGATGTGAAGAGCTTGAGCACCTGGCTAGAAACATTGGGGCCATCTCGGTCTAAAATGTACACAGTCCTGGATCAGTCCTAGTTACATCATCAATACGAGCCGGCCTAGATTTCATCATTAGCACGGGCCGATGGAAGATCAAACCGCCACACCTCCTGTGTTTAAGAAGCTCGTTTGTCTCCCTGGGTTGAAGAGACTCTTCATTTACTTAATATGTGTTAGCACTTGAGTGCCGCAAGAGAGAATATTGTTAGGGTCGCAACCCTCGGGTGAATGGATGGGGGTCTTCCTGTCAACGTGAGAGAGAGAGACAGTGCGCCTGTCAAACAAACAGAAATTGAATACGTCGCCTTTTATCAGAATATCCACAGTGTGTAAATACTCCCTCTCTCTAGATTATGACTAACCTCACTTCTTATAAACACCAGGAGTGAACACATTTGTCAGGGACATAGAGCTGAGGGTGTGAGGAAGCTGGAATTTTCTACTCTTCTCAGGGCAAAGGAGGCTCTACTTGTTCTGACTGGAGGACAGGGGTGGGGAGGAGAGGAGGGGAAGGGAAGGGAGGAGAGGAGAGGAGGGGAGGACAGGGGTGGGGAGGAGAGGAGGGGAAGGGAGGAGAGGAGAGGAGGGGAGGGCAGGGGTGGGGAGGAGAGGAGGGGAAGGGAGGAGAGGAGAGGAGGACAGGGGTGGGGAGAAGAGGAGGGGAAGAAAGGAGAGGAGAGGAGGACAGGGGTGGGGAGGAGAGGAGGGGAAGGGAGGAGAGGAGAGGAGGACAGGGGTGGGGAGAAGAGGAGGGGAAGAAAGGAGAGGAGAGGAGGACAGGGGTGGGGAGGAGAGGAGGGGAAGGGAGGAGAGGAGGACAGGGGTGGGGAGAAGAGGAGGGGAAGAAAGGAGAGGAGAGGAGGACAGGGGTGGGGAGGAGAGGAGGGGAAGAAAGGAGAGGAGAGGAGGACAGGGGTGGGGAGGAGAGGAGGGGAAGGGAGGAGAGAAGAGGAGGACGGGGTGGGAAGGAGTGTGTGTGTGTACATGCGTGTGGAGAGAAGAGAAAAGGATGACGGGGAGTCTGGGTGGGGCACGCTAGTTCTTTAAGACTCCCTCACTCTCTCTGGCTGGTTTAGGGCCTGCTGGCAGTGGCTGGACGAGTTCACGGGATTGGAATGCTTCTGCAGGGGCAGCGTAATCAGGACCAACTTCCTCTAATTGAGAAACAAGGTTGCCTCGCTCCCCGGGTCTTTTGTTTCAGTCGGGCCACGCTGACAGAAAGGAGGAAGCTGCCGTCTGACAGCTACGGGACATGTTGTGTGTGTGTAAAAACAGTGTGTCCCTTTGTGTGCGTGTGTGTGTGTGTGTGTGTGTGTGTGTGTGTGTGTGTGTGTGTGTGTGTGTGTGTGGGTGTGTGTGTGCGTGTGCGTGTGCATGCGCGTGTTTGTGTGCGTCTAAGCATGGACAGTAACTATGGTGTCTATATCTGGGTCTGTGCAACACGTGTACTGTATTTGTGTGGGTATGTTTGTTTGTTCTGAGCCATCTCTCCACATGCAAACAGAGAGATTTAAAGGGGAAGTTAAACACTAAATAACTCATACCCTCCCAATGCTAGTCTCTCTCAGTGCAGTCTGACACACCACTAACCACTGTCTTTAACTGTTAAACTAACCCTTAGGGCCATAACGGTACTGTATCCAGACAACCCACCTGTTTGTTACTCATCTGTTCCTGCGTAAGCAAACACCTCCATTGTGGCTTTCCTTTATGAGTATCTCAGAGAAAGAGTACTGACCTAGGATCAGGTCTCCTTTGTCGATATAATCATTATGATCTAAAAATCTAAACTGAATCTTGATCAGAGGTGCTTTGTGATTGTGAAAACCGGCCCTGATTCCTTCCGGGTTAATGTCCCTGGCTTAAAGGCGTTTGTTGCTTTTCTCCAGCAGCTTATAGAGCGTGGGCCTAGGACTTTTGTCTTTGTTAAATGTTGTGTGACAATGGAATTTTCAGAGGTGCCATCCAGATAAAGAAGTGAATTGCGAGCGAGGGGGAGAGAAGTAGGGTGTGATGATGATTATGGGTGGGTGTCATGCTCCATCAGTTGTGCCAGAGCGGGGAGGAAGGGAGGGAGGGATGGTCTGGTCATAGTTCAGCAGTCCTCCATCACTGCAGACCCCCAGATCCGCCATCGATCCCCGGCACGCCCTGCCAGCAGACACCACCTGTGATTGATCCCCAAATCAGTCCCTCACAAACCAGCGCGGTAAAAACCATAACAACCCATCATAAAAGCTGATTTATCTCTCCCCGGCCCCGGCCTCCGGTTCCAATATTAACCAAAAGTGTATGACACCAGAATGATTGGTCTGGAATTGAATAAACCTTGAGTATTGACGCACCATGTCTGATGACTCAATCAAGTCGGACTGCTGCAATGTGCCACCGTGTGATTGCATTGTTTCAGGGTTGAGGGGTAGACCTGCATGCCCACACATCACACACACACACCTTTTGACTGTTGGGGAGGAGATGGGAGCATAATGCATAGTTTCTCAAATAAGTCTCAGATTACCAGGATTTGTGTGGACTGCAGCGAAGTCAGATGTGCGTGTGCGTGTGCGTGTGCGTGTGTGAGAATTCCAACTGGAAGCTGTGTCATATAATGAGAGTGTTGGTCTGAATGGCAAAAGCATGGCGGAGCAGCACCATGTGCCCTGTACTCAGCACAAAGATCTTGGTTAAATATAATTCTGGCCTAACTTATGGGCCTCTGATTGTGCTGGAAACCAGTGAAGCCTTAAATAGAAGCTGCTCCATGTCCCATGGAAGAGGGTTAGTGAGTTTGTTGGCTTTTTCTGACGTTTTTGAGGTTTTTTGTATTGATGATGCAATTTCCTCTGGACTCAAATGAGGATGTTTTCAAAGTAAATGACTGTCTTATAATACAGGCAAGTGCTCCCCCACAACAATGCATGCCCTGATTCTTGTTTTGGGTATTATTATGGAGGCAGAATGTGTTGGCTTCTTAGCTCTTTGGAAAGTCCTTGTGAATTAAATATGTGGTTTTGGTATTTTCTGTCATTAAAAGGTGTGTGCAGACCTAACACGAAAAAATGTAAAGCTTAAAGAAATGGGGCAATTCATGGAAAGCCGTGTTTGGAAAGGCACGCCCCCAAGCCATCAACCCGCGCCTTGACTCTGCACCTTGGTGACGTGTGCGTGATGCCATGGTTATGTCTGAACACCTGCGTGTAAAACTAGTCAGGGTAAAACTGGTCATTAACAAGTTTACCTTTCTGAAATGACATAAATCTCGCCTAGCCACCGAGGAGGGGGAGTTGTTGGGGTGGGTTGGATGGAGTGGAATGGGCTCTCTTGGAGAAACGAGTGTTTGAGTGTCTTGCTTCATCAGACATTATATGTGACGGCTTTTTCACATATCCCGGAAACAGTCAATATTAGCCTTTCAATTGGTCACGGTGTATGAAAAGCACGCAGTCCCTGTCTCAAGTGATCTCTATTTCAAACGTGGCCGGACAGCTCCATAAATGTAATGAATGTGCGACACACGCTCCTCTGAACTGGTGTGTTCTATTGCATCTTTCCTTACATAAAGGGGCTCTTTTAAAGATGATATCTACGAGCGTTTAAGAAGCAATTTGTTCACCCTGCAGCGACTAACAACATGCTCTAATTACCGGGCTTTATCCGGGTGGTGCGGGCTGGCTGGCTTGCTGGCCAGGCTTGTTTTACTTTCCAGCTCTCCAACGCTGAATTTATGTTTTCAAAACGTTACCTTTGACTCCAGTGCGACTTTATCGCACCCCGTGGTCCAAATACACATACAGAGTTGCCTGTGTGCTGAGGCGCTGCGGAGGAAGCCTGTTGGACCTCTCTCAGACTCAGTAACACCCCCCCCTCCCCTTCTCCTCCTCCTCCTACTCAGCCCCCCCACCCGCGACGGTGCATTCCTCCGGCTGCTCTTTGGAGCAGGGGCACACGCCGGGTAGCTCCAAAAATCAGCTGCATGTATGTTTTCAAGTCCTCGCCACACTCTCTGATTTTTACATTTACCTCCTCCCACAGTGTGAATAGTAGCCTACATTGTACCTCAGGCCAGTGGTCATGTTTGGTCAATGCCTTGTTTTAACGCTCCAGTCACGTCTAGTCATTCCTGCTGTCAATTCAATTTACTTCATTTTAGCTACAGGAGACAATATATCTTATTCACATGCAGAATCTCTTATAGATGTGGATCTTTCTGGAATCGGAATAAAAGGGAATTGAACCGTCAATGTGCAGCAAAGATACTTTTACGCACACTTTAAAAATACTTTTAAGCACACGTTATTGACTAACATAGATCCGGGTTCATGCATCACATAGCCTATATCTGACAATATTATTATTATATCAAAACTAAGCTTAACTGTGAGGTTAGACATTCATCACAGCACCCTGTTGCTGATAAAGCCTATAGCATAGGCGCATAGGTTAATTAATATATTTTAAAGCAACAGGGATCAAAAAGCTCTTCCTAATTCTCTGTTTATTGCATTGCCTATTTATACTTCGTTTTTTCTAACATCTCCCAGTTATATTTTAGCTGTCAGCATATGTCTGCTTCTCTCCCACTGCTGCACAGTCTCGGGTGGGAAAGCGCCTGCATGTTGTCGGGATGGAACCTGGCCTGGGCCCCACTGCAGAGCAGAGCTGTCACGGGAGTGGGCTGGGGGGCCTCTACAACAGAACAGACACTGCCAAAATGATGGGGTACTAATTCGGAAAACACGCAGGGCCCAGTCATCAAAGGCCGAAGAATTTGTAGGAAATCATCCCTCTCCCGAAATACCTGGCTGACCCCGGCAAATGAAAATAATCCAAAGTAATTAGAAGTGAGCTGGTCTGGTCCTGAGAGCCCCGGGCGGCAGGGAAAACATAGCGGGCGCGCTGTGTCGCTCGGAGGAGCTGGGCTGAGCCAGGGGGCCGCTGACCTTGTCCACATAAAGCTGTGATTTATGAAGTGCAGGGCACAGCAGCGGGGCTTCTGTCTTCTCCCGGAGAACCAAATTACCGAGGTGGAGATTAACACGCGCTCGCAACGGGTCTACTTCCAGACCAAGGAAATGTTTTATTTACATTTTTCCCCTTTCATTTCCTCTGCTCTCTTTTAATGCGAATTGGTCCGTGAGGAGACTCCCTCCAAACAGGGACTTTTTGGAGGGGTGAGGGCTGGGGGTGTTCGGTGGGAGAGATAGTAGCCATATGCAAAAATGTCCGTTTCTGCTTTGACTTAAAATTTAAAAAGTATCAATGATATGGTTTATGCAGTGTCTATTTTACTCACCTGGATATGTTTACCGATAGTCTATTGTATTTGATATGTATTTCTTTTTTAAATCTCGATTAGGCTATATTATAGATATTAGAACCCATATTTAGAACACTAAAATATTCTGCATAATCATGACAAAATAAAGTTGTTGGCTAATTCGCAGTGAAGTCACTATAACTGTCCTAAAATTACACACCATGACACGGGTGTTGTATCAAAAGTTATATCACTCCTAAATTCGTTTGAGTTTTTAAATATGTTTTTACCACTTGATTGAATCGCCCCACTCTTAACCAAAATAAATTGTCTAGGTGGGCCCGTCTGTAGAGACTCATGATGGAGGCTTAATGCAGCTTTTCGCCGGTGTCAATGGGAGGTCTCTCCATATGAATGGTGGAACTATTTCATGTGGATTTGGCTGCGATATTTTATTTTTCTTCTCTTTTTTTCCCTCTTCGGGAGGATGTGCTGGAATTCACCTTATACACAGTGTTTCCATTAGAGCGACTCAGCAGCCTGACTCGTTACGGCGGTCGGCATCGGGGAGTAGCTCCCTCACGGAGTCAGTTTGCACCTACCCGGCCCAGGAATCCCCACCGAGGGGCTCGTGGTGCCGTAATGCTCTGACTCATACACAAGCTGAGTGTAGATAAACAAGTCAAACAAATGAAGCCCTTTTATAAACCAGATACACACTAATGCATTTTGAAGTCTTACCATAGATTTTCAAGGGGATTTAAGTCAAAACTGTAACTAGGCCACTAAGGAACATTCAATGTCACCATGTTAGCAACTCCAGTGTATATGTGGCTTTGTGTTTTAGGTTATTGTCCTGCTGAAAGGTGAAAATGCCTCCCAGTGTCTGTTGGAAAGCAGACTGACCCAGGTTTTCCTCTAGGATTTTGCCTGTTCTTGGCGCTATTCTGTTTCTTTTTATCCTAAACTGCCTAGTCTTTGCCGATGACAAGCATACCCATAACATGATGCAGCCATCACCGTGCTTGAAAATATGAATAGTGGTACTCAGTGATGAGTTGTGTTGGATTTTCCCCAAACATAGAACTTTGTATTCAGGACATGAAGTTATTTTCTTTGCCATATTTGTTGCAGTTTTACTTTAGGGCCTTAATGCCAACAGGTTGCATGTTTTGGAATATTTGTATTCTGTACAGACTTCCTTCTTTTCACTCTGTCAGTTAGTTTAGTATTGTGGAATAACTACAATGTTGTATATCCATCCTAATTTTTCTCCTATCACAGCCATTAAACTCTGTAACTGTTTTAAAGTCACCAATGGAGAAATCCCTGAGTGGTTTCCTTCCTCTCCGGCAACTGAATTAGGAAGGACGCCTGTATCTTTGTAGTGACTGAGTGTATTGATACATACAATATCCCATAATGTCAAAGTAGAATTATGTTTTTAGACATTTTTACAAATGTAATTTAATAACTTATCCACATCCAAAGGGATATTCAATGTCTGCATTAAGTAAAAATATATATCTACCAATAGGTGCCCTTCTTTGCAAGGCATTGGAAAACCTCCCTGTTTTTTGTGGTTGAATCTGTGTTTGAAATTCCCTGCTCGACTGAGAAACTCGCCAATTACAAATAATTGTATGCGTGCGGTACAGAGATGAGTCATTCAAAAATCATGTTAAACACTATTATTGCACACAGAGTCCATGCAACTTATTATGTGACTTGTTAGCAGATTTTCACTCCTGAACTTATTTAGTTTTGCCATAAAATAAGACATTTCAGCTTTTCATTTTTAATGAATTTGTAAAAATGTCTAAAAACATAATTCCACTTTAACATTATGATATATTGTATGTATACCAGTGTCAAACAATATGAATTTAATAAATTTAAAATTCAGTCTGTAACACCAGAAAATGTGTAAAAAGTCAAGGGGGGTGTGAATACTTTCTGAAGGCACTGTAAATAGCCCACTGATATCCTGTGAAACTCAAGCGTAAATAATTTGTTATACCAAAGTAGCCTCATGTTTCCTACACTGCAATATAAATTGGGAAAAGCTTTGAAAATGTAGTGATGGATTTGTCCAATACTTAAACTGAGAACATTTTCCCAAGTAATTGAGTTGCTAAAACAAACAACTAATACAAACAAATCAGCATGAAAACCCTTGAGAAATTTCACAGCACTTTTAAGTCGATGTACAAAAAAACATTATCCGGATGCCGCAGATGTGAAGTGTCACCCAAATCAGAATGAAACGGTAAGTGGCGTAAAATAGGAGAAATAAAAAAAGCCTCGAGCAGGCTTTTTGGTTTGTAATCTGTTATTAAACAGCTATTACACACTTTATGTGCTAGAATCAAAATAACAAAGGCTTGGGTTCTTTTGATAAAGCCGAACTATGTAATATACTTACGTAATATAATGGACTAGACTATGTGGCGAGTTTTTCAAATAAACATAAATTAGGCTGTGGTTTAAATCACTATACATGGGGGATTTAACAAATGAACAAATGTTTTAAAATTCACTTCCACGGCTCCTCTTATTGTGGATCCAAGAGATGTATTGTAGGTCGTTCAGGTGATTATATATTCAGGCCCATGCAACTGAATCTTTCATGTCTCATCTAGCAATTTAAC
Source organism: Salmo trutta (assembly GCF_901001165.1). NCBI lineage: Eukaryota > Metazoa > Chordata > Actinopteri > Salmoniformes > Salmonidae > Salmo > Salmo trutta. Next base: position 58,228,868 of record NC_042969.1, on the reverse strand, counting down.
GCCTTAATGTAGACGATGTTGTGTGCTGCAATTCTGCGGACGAGAAAGCAATGACCCCCATCTCAATAACTCAGCGTCTCCGCGCTTGACTGATGCACTTTTCTCAGGAGATATAGGCACACAGACTGGGAACTTCGTTCAGTATGGAAGGCTTACAACTCAAATTTAGGCTATCCATGAATCTAAACGCTGTTAAATTCTCCACTAAAGAAAACACCTATCAAAATTGGTCTGCATGGCATTAAAGAACGTATTGAAAGGCAACTAATTCCTTGTAAAAGTTTGTTCAGTTGAGAACGCCATCTCCTGACTAGGGAGAGAAGTACAGGCTGAGAAACCGTGAGCGGCCTTTGGTCCAATCTACATTTACCCCAATTTACCCTGGTCACTCGGACCTGCTAGTGATACCACAAAACCCTTGTTTATCCACAAACGTTTCCTCCCTTTCAGAAAGAACTCTGGTCTCTATCAGAATCCTCGATCAGACCCGGAGAGGCCCGGGCAATCACTTTCCCAGATTACTTGTATTTAATAAACAATGGATCATAAAACAAATCCCTCATCCTGACAGGAAGAAAATAGAACAGCTCATAGCTTGAGCTTTCCCAATTTATGGCTAAATTAAAAAGGCTTCCAACAATGGACAAGTCGAGGAAAGGCAGGAAATCAATGAGCTGCGGACCGGGGGCTCTTCTGGGTTCTCAAGCAGCGCGGACTATGGGAATCTCTGGCGAGGTTCACCTTATTTACACATGATTTTTCCTGTCCTTCCTGCACATTTGCTCTGCAATTTCATCAAACAATGGGCATTATCTGGGATAGAAGGTCAATGTCACAGATAGCGGCCACTGAGACATATTAATAATCTCTTCGCACCCCCCCCCACCCCCCACCCCAGAACAGTATAAACCCCTGTTCATGCTTTCCCTGAATAATCAAGTAGACTATAGCCTACTTTTGTATTATTCTAAGTGGTCTATCCCCCCCCCCCCCCCCCCCCCCCCCCCCCCCCGATTTGATTATCCAAAAGAGTTTAGAGTTGGACATAAATGTTAAGAAAAAAGAGTGAAAATGGACAATACAATAGCATTAGTATTTAAAAAAAAGTTTAAACATACAAACAAGCAACAACAACAACAAAAGCAGAAAAAAGTCTTAATTGTATGCATGTTGGCCCTGCTGTATATGCAAGCTGTTACCATTCATTACCATTCATTACAGTTTAGCAGAATAATATTTACAAAGCTATAAATTGTATTGGTATGTTTAGAAATGTGTGTAACAACACCATGCAGGATGGTGGCATGTTGGTCACCTGCGTCCTGTGTCTCTCAGAGCGGCTAGGGCGAGACAGGTCATTGGGGCGCATGCCTTGTCTGTCTCGTAAAGCAGGTGCTCCAAGCAAACAAGGAAAGCGTCACTTAGGCCTAACAATAAAAGTTGTTGTTTTCACTTGGACTATTAATGAGGCTTTATTTCATTAAAACAATACTTTTTTACAGTCCATTACGTATTTTATGAATAGCACAATTATTTTGTAAATGTATAATATTCTTAGATGAGAGTCACTGTCATCATTCAGAAGTCTAAGCTAATAGCATTTTGTGCTTTAACTGGGCTAGGAGTGAGCGGCGAACCCACCCCTCATTGCTCAGGGAAAAACGAGTGAAATGCGAATCATTGCATAATTATTCGGTGGTTTCATTAAAGGCAAATTGGGCTGGTGTGTGTATGTAGTCAATAGCATAGAAGCCCATCCCGACCTCTCTCTGACCTCGCCTCTCCACCGGTCCCCTGTCACTTTAAAATTTACTGCGGGTAGAGTCGCTCAACTTCCGACTGCGGACAGGCAAGATAGCCCGTTTTGCATTGCTCTCTATGGATGGGCGAGCAAGATCCTCTTTAAGAGACAGTCCGTGAAACAGAAACACACACATCACACAGTACGGGACGCGCAAGTAGGTGGGCGATCCTTCCATCTCACTATCACGCGCCGGGGGGAGAGAGAAAGGAAAAGTCGCTCGCTCCACCGCGCTGACACCTGGGAACAGTGGAGGTTCAGAAAGAGAGGAGCGGACGAGACGGGCTCGCGCTGACGGGCTCAACTTGGACCAAGTTAATGTGCCTAGGGATTATGCCGGTGTCTACATGACAATAAGTGAGCGAGAGAGAGAGAGAGGAGCAAACGTCTTGTGGGTCGGAGAAAGAGAAAATACACTGTCAAATCCCTTGGCGCTTTCAAGAACACAGGGCATTACACAAATGGAGCAAAACTAAACGACCGATACATTTTCACATTTTTGTGGTTATTTCCAAACAAGACATTGCAGTTTTCATCAACAGTTTTTATTTTATTTTATTTCTGCGCACGTCGTATTTGCAGATATTGTCTTGTTGCACCAATTGTGCAGAGGATTTACCACGGTAAGCAGCGATCTATTTTATAACCTTTGTTCGTTTGGTAATAAAATTCTGACGTGTTCTTTCTCAGTGATAAAATTATGGTTATAATTAATCGTATGAGCTCTCAATATAAATTAATTGTCAAACTATTGACAAGTATTTTTACAGAGTGAGTCAATACGTTTTCATCAGACATGATTCAATATTTTAGGCAACATAAACATCGATTGGTGTTCTTAACCGATATTCAATTATGGATCAGAACAATATGTCTTGCTTCTTCTTCTCGTAACTGTTATCACTTATCATTTCCTGCCATTGATTTGTTTCCGAATAAAGTTCATTTACTATGTCAGTAATAGGCTATATCCTATATGCTTTCTTTTTTAAATCGTGTTTATAGGCAAACATGCTATAGGCATATTATTGGTTCGTTTTTATTGATTAAAACATTATCTGTGTTTAAATTATAGGCAATAAGTAATATGTCATTTTCCATTGTCTTGCAGAATTTAATTCATAATGCAAAGTGAATTTAGCAAATAAATAAAGATTATGTGCATTGTTGACACATGTGCTTATCACATTTTCAAGGTAGGCCAGAAAAAACCGAGCATTCGGCTATTTTGTTATTTTGTCTGTATGTTATAAATTGTGTAGACTGCAACGAACTCCTGTCCTGGCTGACATCCACAGTGGCCTTTTCACACGAATTATATCTCACCTTAATTCGTTGTAAAAAAAAATATTTCCGAATAATTATTAGGCCTATCATTTATCTATTCCTAGCATCTATCTAAGTAGAATGACGTTTTATTGTATGTATAGGCCTGCTTTGGTCATATGGTAATATAGTTAATTTACTGAATATGATAGGGTAGTTAATTATGCCTACATAGCTGATAATAAAGTAGAAATCAGGGAGTTCTTTATAAAATTGGTCGTGTTTTGGTTGAGTGAATGGTGTGCATTAAAGGTTATTTGCATGTCGCAGCCCGCTGGGGTTAACGTGCTTTTCACTCCTAAATATTAGGCGCTATTGTCCAATATATCCTCATCATCAACCCTCTGAGAGACTTTTCAATCAACTTCAGCTTTATAATAATATTACGTTTTATTTCAAAAGAAAACCAGTTGATATCAGGAATTGTGGAATAGAGTAAATGTTTCAACAAATGTTGATACGAATATAAATGTGTAATAATAATTTAATAACACCGTTTTTTTTGGTTTAGACAAAATACCAACACTGATTTTGTGGTTGCTTTTTGTGCCTTCATTTATTCAGCACAACTCAGTATTTCATTTTTAGGTCACTTGATAGTAAGCATTGTTATGAAACATGTTGCACACAGTGAAATGGATCCAATATGTTCATTTTGATTACCATATTCATGAGATAATTGTAAATGTTCAGCAATAAAGAAATACATTTGTTTTGATGTCTTAAAAACATTGTTTTACATGTCAAGTAATTGAAAGACATGCCTTTTAGTTGTGCACATTCAGCACAGTGATATTCTCTATTGCGTTTCACTGCTGTCCTAGAGAGTGTGACTGTCCCTGTGTATGAGTTTGAGTGGGCTTTTCATTTGTGTGTGTGTGTGTGTGTGTGTGTGTGTGTGTGTGTGTGTGTGTGTGTGTGTGTGTGTTCCTGCCCTGCGTGTGTAATAATGCAGCCTCACAACAGTGAGTGTGGCCTTGTTTCTCGGTGGGAGGTATGTGGTTCGTCCATGTGGACACAGTAACCTGTGCAGAATCAGATAGAGATCAAAGTGTTAACCCCCCCCCCTCTACCTCTCTCCAGATCTTGGACGGGTCGGGCCATGTAAAGTTCTGTGTGGATGCCAGCGAGCCTGATATCGGGAGCTGGCTGAAGCACATCCAGTTTTCCCCCACGGCCCACCAGCACAACCTGACGCCGTGCCAGATAGATGATCAGGTATGTGAAGAGGAGACCGCCCTCCTGCCTGCCACAGGGCCTTAGTGAACCGCCATGTCCTGCCTGGTGTTGTGTTAGAAGGTGTTATTGTGATCTAGTTCAGATAGCCCCTGTGCGGCCCACCCTGCGTTCAGTATCAGCTCCCCTCTCCTCTCACACACACACACACACACACACACACACACACACACACACACACACACACACACACACACACACACACACACACACACACACACACACACACACCTGGCCTCAGAGGGCCCATCTGTGTGTTGTGTTTCTGTGTAATTGTGTCTTGGCTTCGGTGTGTGGAGGACCACAGGGCCAGATCACACACGGCTGTCGTGCTGATAGTCACAGACACTTCACACACGCTTGCACTGTATACTTCCAGATATGTGTGGAATGCCCCATGGCTCTTTCCCTCCTCACCTGGAAGAGACAGGACAGGAAGGCCTATCTGACACATAGGGGCATTTTCACTTCACTCATTCACTGGTTAAATCGTATTTTATGGACTCAGACTACACACACACACCTATAGTAAGGGAGACTTCATTTGACATGGACAGTGCATTCCATGTCTTGACGGAAGATAAATTGATAGAAAAGTTTGTATCACTTTTCATTACTTCTTCATAAAGAGTTTAGAAATACTTATATATGTTGCAGATAACAGACAAGGAATCGGTTTCAAATGTAATATTGATGACTGGATGTAATTTGTAACTAGAAACATTGTCATCATGATTATATCATCATTAACGTTATCATAATGTCACTATACAAGCGGTTATTTAACACTCCAAATTATTTAGAAAAAGTGTATTTTGAGAGGAAGACTACTTCAGATTCTTATTTGACAGAGTAGTATAAAGAATCCCAATGGGTGTGTCCCAGTTGTCACCCTATTTTCTATAGTGCACTATGTATGCCCCCTATAAGAGCTCTGGTCCAAAGTAGTGCGCTATGTAGGGAATAGGGTGCCATTTGAGACACAAACCAATGTGATGCAGTGTTTGATGTAGCCTTCTGATTGGCCCTCTCTCTGAGGTGTGACTGACTGTTTTCACTGTGGTTCTGCTCGGGTGGCTGTCTGAGTCTGGCCTGGGTCATGGACAAGGCTGTGATCAGATTACTGCTAGGTACCACACACTGTCACAACACTGTCTTCACGTCTTCCGGACAAACCTGATGTTTTTCATAGCACAGTAACGGCCCGCAAAGCCTGTCTAGGCTTAAATTCCGTGTGTAAAGTGGAGTGGTCTGGTTGGATGTCAGAAAAGTCTATTAGTTATGTTTCTATCAGAGTATGAATGTGTGTGTTTGTCTTTTATATGCCTCTTTATCCACACACTGTGCATGATCGGGCCCTTTAGCAGGACTATGTGAATGTTCATTGCGGTTCTGATGGCTCCCCGTGCTCCTCATCCTAAAGCTGGAAGTGAGGAATGTAGTCCCTTACCTCTTTCCAACAGGTTTTACAGCTGCTGGGAAGTGCTGACTGTGAAGTCAGCCTGAAACCACATATTACACCCTCTTACACAATCAGTCCCACATTGTGGACTAACCTGGCTTCAATCCTCTTATTTCTGACCTAGTCCTGTTTATAATAAAACTTTATGTCCAATCTCAAGAGGGTGAGGAAAGTAAAGGAGAGGAAGAGGGGAGTGGAGGAAGGGAGGAGAGAGAAGAAAGAGAGCTAGAAGAACTGTCAGGGGTTCCTACTCGGGTGTGTGTGTGTGTGTGTGCGTGCGTGTGTGTGTGTGTGTGCGTGCTCGACATAGGGAATAGCAAGGCTTGCATAGTGCTGCAGCAGTATGGCGTGTGTGATCATGTCTTAGTGTTAAGAGCTGGTCAAAGTTAGCGAAGTATAAACATGTGTAACATGTTATTTTAAACAGTGTTATTACCGATAACAATAACTACTCATCAACGCTCTGCACTGCAGTCGGTGACTATTGGGTCTCATTCAATCAATGATCTGAGATCAGATCTGTTGGGAGTAAAAACTGTTTTTTTTTTCAGCACCATAGTGGTGAATTAAACTGCTCTCTGGTCAGATTCACCTGTGATCATCACTGAGCATTGTACAGAGAATAGATTTGAAGTATTTTTACTATGGAAATGTCTCAACCATATCCCACTCGTACAGTAGCCTACATGGGACAGGCTGAAGGGTAAATGGATTAGCAGTGTAATTCTCATGATCTGACGAGCGACTAAAGACTCTTTCATAAGACTGTGGATGGATATGAGGGCTAATCTCATTAGCCATATTGATTCTCCCACGCAGCACAAAGAGACATGAAGTGGATGAATTGGCTGTTTTAATGTGTGAAAGGTTCTGTGATCATAGAAGTAGACTGGAGAGTTGAGTGTCTCAGTGTGGAAGTGCTGATCTAGGATCCGTTTTGTCTTTTGGATCATAATGAATGCAATTATATAGACAGGGAGGAACTGATCCTAGATCAGGGCCCGTATTCATTAAGTGTCTCGGAGTAAGAGTGCTGATCTTGGGTCAGTTTTGTCCTTTGGATCATAATGAATACAATTATATAGACAGAGAGGACCTGATCCTAGATCAGCACTGTAGCTGGTGGCTGGCATACCTGATAGATGACCTATCTGAGAGGAAGGACGTTGGAGGAACAGAGAGGGCGTGTCAGTGTCCCGAGGAAAATCGGACTCTTTGTTTGCACTAGTGACTAATGATGTCAAGGTAACCAACTTCTCCAAGATAATAGCCTCTGATACGTCTGTAGTTATGACCTCTACAAGAAACACTGTGAGATAGAGAGAGAGAGAGAGGGAGAGTGTATTGTGTGTGTGTGTGCACGCGTGCATGTTTGTGCATGTGTGTTTGCTCATGTGTTTGTCTATGTATGTGTGTGCGTGTGAGTATGTGTGTTTGTCTAGGTACCTATCCTCAGTGTTATATTTGTCTAGGTACCTATCCTCAGTGTTATATTTGTCTAGGTACCTATCCTCAGGGTTATATTTGTCTAGGTACCTATCCTCAGGGTTATATTTGTCTAGGTACCTATCCTCAGGGTTATATTTGTCTAGGTACCTATCCTCAGGGTTATATTTGTCTAGGTACCTATCCTCAGGGTTATATTTGTCTAGGTACCTATCCTCAGGGTTATATTTGTCTAGGTACCTATCCTCAGTGTTATATTCGTCTAGGTACCTATCCTCAGGGTTATATTTGTCTAGGTACCTATCCTCAGGGTTATATTTGTCTAGGTACCTATCCTCAGTGTTATATTTGTCTAGGTACCTATCCTCAGTGTTATATTTGTCTAGGTACCTATCCTCAGGGTTATATTTGTCTAGGTACCTATCCTCAGTGTTATATTCGTCTAGGTACCTATCCTCAGGGTTATATTTGTCTAGGTACCTATCCTCAGTGTTATATTTGTCTAGGTACCTATCCTCAGGGTTATATTTGTCTAGGTACCTATCCTCAGTGTTATATTCGTCTAGGTACCTATCCTCAGGGTTATATTTGTCTAGGTACCTATCCTCAGTGTTATATTTGTCTAGGTACCTATCCTCAGGGTTATATTTGTCTAGGTACCTATCCTCAGTGTTATATTTGTCTAGGTACCTATCCTCAGTGTTATATTTGTCTAGGTACCTATCCTCAGTGTTATATTTGTCTAGGTACCTATCCTGGTGTGTTATATTGGCCCAATCCCCCATTGATAATGCAAGGTATTAAAGTCTAATAATGATTGTGTATCCTGTGACTCCTGGCTGGCTCTAGAGGTCAAGGCTTGGGGCTCTGGAGGTCAAGGCTTGGGGCTCTGGAGGTCAAGGCTTGGGCTCTGGAGGTCAAGGCTTGGGGCTCTGGAGGTCAAGGCTTGGGCTCTGGAGGTCAAGGCTTGGGCTCTGGAGGTCAAGGCTTGGGGCTCTGGAGGTCAAGGCTTGGGCTCTGGAGGTGAAGGCTTGGGGCTCTAGAGTTCAAGGCTTGGGGCTCTGGAGGTCAAGGCTTGGGGCTCTGGAGGTCAAGGCTTGGGGCTCTAGAGGTCAAGGCTTGGGGCTCTAGAGGTCAAGGCTTGGGCTCTGGCGGTCAAGGCTTGGGGTTCTGGAGGTCAAGGCTTGGGGCTCTAGAGGTCAAGGCTTGGGCTCTGGAGGTCAAGGCTTGGGGCTCTGGAGGTCAAGGCTTGGGGCTCTAGAGGTCAAGGCTTGGGGCTCTAGAGGTCAAGGCTTGGGGCTCTAGAGGTCAAGGCTTGGGCTCTGGCGGTCAAGGCTTGGGGTTCTGGAGGTCAAGGCTTGGGGCTCTAGAGGTCAAGGCTTGGGCTCTGGAGGTCAAGGCTTGGGGCTCTGGAGGTCAAGGCTTGGGGCTCTAGAGGTCAAGGCTTGGGGCTCTAGAGGTCAAGGCTTGGGCTCTGGCGGTCAAGGCTTGGGGTTCTGGAGGTCAAGGCTTGGGGCTCTAGAGGTCAAGGCTTGGGCTCTGGAGGTCAAGGCTTGGGGCTCTGGAGGTCAAGGCTTGGGGCTCTAGAGGTCAAGGCTTGGGGCTCTAGAGGTCAAGGCTTGGGGCTCTAGAGGTCAAGGCTTGGGGCTCTAGAGGTCAAGGCTTGGGCTCTGGCGGTCAAGGCTTGGGGTTCTGGAGGTCAAGGCTTGGGGCTCTAGAGGTCAAGGCTTGGGCTCTGGAGGTCAAGGCTTGGGGCTCTGGAGGTCAAGGCTTGGGGCTCTAGAGGTCAAGGCTTGGAGCTCTAGAGGTCAAGGCTTGGGGCTCTGGAGGTCAAGGCTTGGGGTTCTGGAGGTCAAGGCTTGGGGCTTTAGAGGTCAAGGCTTGGGGCTCTAGAGGTCAAGGCTTGGGGCTCTAGAGGTCAAGGCTTGGGGCTCTGGAGGTCAAGGCTTGGGGCTCTGAAGGTCAAGGCTTGGGGCTCTAGAGGTCAAGACTTGGGGCTCTGGAGGTCAAGGCTTGGGGCTCTAGAGGTCAAGGCTTGGGGCTCTAGAGGTCAAGGCTTGGGGCTCTAGAGGTCAAGGCTTGGGGCTCTAGAGATCAAGCCTTGGGGCTCTAGAGGTCAAGGATTGGGGCTCTAGAGGTCAAGGCTTGGTCCTCCAGAGGTCAAGGCTTGGGGCTCTAGAGGTCAAGGCTTGGGGCTCTGGAGGTGAAGGCTTGGGGCTCTGGAGGTGAAGGCTTGGGGCTCTAGAGGTCAAGGCTTGGGGCTCTAGAGGTCAAGGCTTGGGGCTCTAGAGGTCAAGGCTTGGGGCTCTAGAGTTCAAGGCTTGGAGCTCTAGAGGTCAAGGCTTGGTTCTCCAGAGGTCAAGGCTTGGGGCTCCGGAGGTCAAGGCTTGGGGATCTCTCTCCTCAGTGGTTCCCGTCTAGTACAAAGGTGTGGCTGGCTGGCCCTCACAGTGTGAACTCAAACACTGTTCTTATCTAGCTCTCTGTTATTTCTAGCTACTGTCCATTTACAGCCCCAGACTGGGCTTCTCTCACTCTGTGTCAGCCTGCCCTTATAGGGACAACTCATAAGGCTTTTTGAGAGGAGTTGGAGATCTGTACAGTGCAGAAACGTACAACCAGTTTGTGTGTTTGTGTGTGTGTGCATGCTTGCGTGTATGTGTGTTTTGGGGTGTGTACGGTATGTTTGTTTGTGTTTGTTTGAGTGTTTGTCTGTGGCGGCCCACAGGCAAGGGGCGTTCCTGAGGGGAATTCCCCCATGTTGGTACTCACTGCAGTGCCTGTGAGCCAGATTGTACACCATCTGCACAAGAGCAGAGATACTAGCTGCAGTAACTCGCTCCCCGTGGCCACATTCTGCCCCCTCTGTGCCACGGTCCACTAGCGGCTGTACCCTAAACCCAGATCAATTTGTGCTGTCTTGCCAACTCTTTGTCACTCATTGTCACGCAAGACAGCACAAACAGATCTGGGATCAGGCTAGCTGTACCCCTGATAGCTTTTCAAAGACTCCCCCTCAAAGATCCTATCAGTTTCTGAGGGCGGAATCCCTGCAGCCCTAGACGGCTGTCTGAACTGCTCTTTTATTGTTCCCAACCATCGATATTATTGTGGCCTGTTGGTCTGAGGGCTAAAGTCCTGGACCGAGAGCTGTTGACTGCGCTAGAACGGCAAGAAGGAGCTGGGAGGGGGTGAGAGGGGGGCTCTATACAGACGAGGGGGCAGCTGAAAGAGCTAGTCGCTCGGCTATTGGGACCCTCTCAGTTCCTTGCATTCTCCTCCTGAACAATGGGGTCGAGTCTGGCTCCCCTCTGACCAGGCCGCTTGGCCCTCGCTGCCGTCGCGCCGCACTGATGTCATGGCGAGCCGGGTACGTTATCTCCCAGGGCCGGTGTCCCTGTGACCCGCGCCCATCCCAGAAGACTGCCCTGTCATATTTCTAATAACCCCCCCCCTTCCCGTCCAAATGTCACCACGGTGCTGTAAGGGAAGTTAGTAAGTTAAACCTTCAAGGCGTGCCAAAAATAACGCCATCTGTGATTGTTTGGGAGAGCATCTATTGTGTTCGTATGGGAAGTCCCAGAGATCTCAGGGTCTCTCAGATGACTCATTCACTATAGCCCCCCCACACACACACACCTTGGAGTAGGTGGATTGTGTGGATTGTGTGTGTAGTGTGTAGTAGTGTCTGTGAATGTGTGTTTGTGTGTGGCGTAGCATATATGCTGTGCATGTAAGTGTTTGCCTTTGAATGTGTACTGTACACATGTAGCTCCACAGGTAGTCATGTGATCCTTAGTACTGTACACCTCTCCAGAGTTCTGTCACCGTGCACTAGGACCATGAGCATATTACAGTCCTTTTTGATAAAGCTTAGCATGATACTGGTATAGAGTGGGCAGGTGGAGTCTTGGCTACTCTATATACACACACACACGCACACACACACACACACACACACACACACACACACACACACACACACACACACACACACACACACACACACACACACACACACACACACACACACACACACACACACACACACACACAGCATCACAAATATGTCACCATGCACTGCAGCAGTACCACATCTTCCTCTCTTTTACTGCCTCTTCCTCAGAGGTCCAGCCGTGTTGAGAGCATTCTGGTCCCACTACTAACATATTATATGGCCCTCCCTGCTTCACGCTCAGCCCCCAATATCCTCCCTGCTTTATAAACTGTGTGTGTGTGTGTGTGTGTGTGTGTTGAGTCAACGTTTGTTTGCTTTTGCATCAGAGTGTTTTTGTTTCAGTAAAGTGGAGGTGAGTGTGTTATATGGCGTTGGTTGACAAGGTTTTGAGTGTGTGAGTGTGTACTCATGTATGTATATACTGTAATTTCATATGTTTAAATCTGTGTGTGTGTGGGTTTTGCAGATCTTCTACAGAGTGACTCGAGAGATCCAACCAGGAGAGGAGCTGCTTCTGTACATGAAGGCAGAGGATTATTCATGTGACAGCATGGCTCCTGATATGCACGGTCAGTTCACACACACACACACACACACACACACACACACACACACACACACACACACACACACACACACACACACACACACACACACACACACACACACACACACACACACACACACAGACACACACACACACACCTAAGATATTCTTCCCCTTACTTCCCCCTGTCCAGAGGAGAGACAGTATCGCTGTGAGGATTGTGATCAGCTCTTTGAGTCTGTCTCTGAGCTGCTGGACCACCAGAAGGTTCCATGTGGGACACCCACCTCAGCCTTCCTGGGGAACCCTGGAGGGGACAGTAGTGACCTGGAGGGCCCCGAAGGCCTGGAGCCTCACGACCTGCACCTGTCCCACAGCCTCAGCCACGACGGCCACGACCACGACGGCCCCCAGGAGTGTAAGGAGTGTGATCAGGTGTTCCCCGACCTCCAGAGGTGAGAAGGCGTCCTCTTTCCCCCTTGTTGATAGGACCGGGAACACTCAGTGCCCCTCAGCTCAGAACCCCTCTATGTCACTCAACCTGCACCCCCTCACATGCCTGATGATGGCTGTATATCAACTGCACATCAACTTGAATCTATAGTTGTCTTTTGAACTGTTATTGATCCTGGGTAAGGTCCTTGTTTACACACTTCATTCATGTTACTTTATTGGGTTGTTTTTAGTTGAGAGGCTAGTGAGGCAGAGGGTTGGAATAATGTTCCTCTGTCTGTCTGTGCGTCTCTCCTGCAGTCTGGAAGCTCACTCTCTGTCTCACTCGGAGGAGAGGGAATACAAGTGTGACCAGTGCCCCAAGGCCTTCAACTGGAAATCCAACCTGATTCGTCATCAGATGTCACATGACAGTGGCAAGCACTACGAATGTGAAAACTGCACAAAGGTACAGTCATGTACCTGCTCAAAGGTACAGTTGTGTTTGGGTGGGTAGGTGGGTGGGTGTATGTTACTAGAGCAGGGCTCTCCAACGCTGTTCCTGGAAAGCTACCATCCAGTATGTTTTCACTCTAACCCTCATCTAGCGTACCTGATTCTAATAATTAGCTGGTTGAGGTACAACTGGAGTTGGAGTGAAAACCTACAGGAACAGGGTTGGAGAGCCCTTTATTAGAGTACATTTTGTGTTTAATTGAATGTGTGAACAAGTGTGTGTGCATGTACATGCATCTCCTCCATGTACTGTATCCATAGTCGCAGATGGGTGACCCCCCCGTGTGTCCCCCTCGTCGTCCCCCCCCCAGCAGGTGTTCACAGACCCCAGTAACCTGCAGAGGCACATCCGCTCGCAGCACGTGGGGGCACGGGCTCACGCCTGTCCCGATTGCGGGAAGACCTTTGCAACGTCCTCTGGCCTGAAGCAGCACAAGCACATCCACAGCAGTGTCAAGCCCTTCATATGTAAGTCACTCAGACCCTTCATATGTAAGTCTGCACGCTTTTTCCACATATTCTACTAGCTTGTTAGAACTCATTTAGAAAAATCGCTAAAACGCCCCATCTCTTATGTTCTGACCTGGTCATAATACTAGTTGACTTGTGAGTTACTACATGATAGATTTTAACGCAGTCCCATACCTATTTTGACCCTCTCATTGTTTTAAAGGGGAATTTCACTTGAAAACCATTTCTTCATATATTCTTCATTAGTCCACTTTTGATACAGTGCCAGAAAATTGTGCATGTCAACATTCAACTTTTGAAGATATGTTGCTTCCAGTCTCCTGAAGCCCTAAATCAAGCAAGATTCATTTTGCATATTCATGAGCATTTTCCAGGAAGTAAACACAGATCTTCTATTATAATAGCTATGAGGCTTGTACATATATGTGCAAAATAAAATGTTGTACCGTTAAATCCTATTAACGGTACACTGATGAGAACTATGTGAAAAAGTGGTTTTAGGGTCAAATGCCCCTTTAAATATCAGTCCTATAAGTACTTAAAAAAACTCCATACAGTAGCACTTTAATATTTATTTATATTATTTGGTATTATTTATTATCTATCAATTTTGAATATCATTGAATATAATATGTTGTGATTTTAGGATTAATTCTATACATTTAATGTAGGAACTGTTGAATGGAACGGACTTTTGACATTTTGAAAGTTGCATGTTGATTTTGATAATATGTACATATCTATAATCTACAAGATTGTGTAAGGAGAACATAAAATGTTTCATTCCACAGGAATTGTAGTCACAGGGGAGAGGTATTTTGAAGGAGAAAGGTGTTTCTGTTATTAGCTGAATAACAGCAGTACGTGTCCCATGCCCCCCATCTCAGCAACTGCACACCTTGCTGACCCACTGACCCTTAGCAATGACCTCACACTATGACCTCACGTTTTAACCCTACTGTTGTCCCACACATTGACCTGTTCAACCATCTGTGACCCCCCCCCCTGACCCCAGAGCTCCTACATTTGATCCCACTCACTTTCACACTCCCTGTAAATGCCAACCCTGTAGTCAAACATTACAACCACCACACATAATGACCAGACCCAAGTTTTGCTTTTCAGAGAAAACACATTTTCAGAGTTTTTCCTTGTTAGGTCAGGTAGTCAGGAAAATCTTCTTGGGGCCACTTTCACCTCACACACAAAGCACAATGATCTTCACCCTTTGACCCCAGCTCCGTGACCCCACACACAGGGCAGAGAGGCTTGGTCCGCCTGCGGACCCCCATCTCGCCCCTCCCCTCGCCTCCCCTCCCTCCCCCTCTAAATGCACCATTCCACGCAAATAGCAACCACATGTCCCCTCCACCGTGCTCCGAATGGGAGTCCATTTGCAGTAATCAGTTGAAAATATGCAGGTTTGAAAACAGCTAATGCCTGTGTAAAAAGACAGAACACCCTCTGCCCTGACAGATGTGTTAGAGACCATGTGTGTGTCCGTCTTCCGTCTTTGTTTGTCTGTGTGAACAGTATGTCGGTCAGCGTACTGTATTGTATACGCTTGTGTGTGTGTGTCTGTGTGTGTGTGTGTGTGTGTGTGTGTGTGTGTGTGTGTGTGTGTGTGTGTGTGTGTGTGTGTGTGTGTGTGTGTGTGTGTGTGTGTGTGTGTGTGTGTGTGTCAGCGTACGTGCCTGTGTGTGTCCATGCCCGTGTGTGTGTGGGTGTGTGTATGTGTATGTACATGTATGTGTGTGTCCATGCCTGTGTTTGGGTGTGTGTAGATGCACGTGTTTGTACCAAGGTAGAAATCCTGTGGCTGTGTCTGTCTGAGGAACATTCCGGCCCTGATCTTTCATTCAGACACATGGGGCTGTCTTACTCAAAGCTGCCCTTCACAGGAATGTGTTTATAATATTTAGTTACAGTTTATGGAGACCTGACAAAACACACGTGTGGAGTGGATCAGGTCCCTCACACCCTGTGTGTCATGTGTGTCTGTTGTAAGTCTGTAAATGTCAGCGGTATGTGATTTACAGCCATGGGCTTCTACTCGTTCTACAACAGAGAGGAAACTGATAACAACACCCACGTTAGCCAACGAGCCTCAGGCGCATCAAAAATGTACGCCTAGACTCAACATCTCTTGATCAATTACGACGCTGACTCCTTCGAAGACATAATCATTCACTCTGAGACCTTTGCCCTGGATTCAAAGAACATTCGTTATTCCAGCACGGTATGCACGTCATTGTCTTTCACAAGATTCCCAGAACATTTCCATACCACTATATGAAAAAACAAACACCGTTAGACTACATACTGTATATATTGTGAAGAGTAAGTATTTGAATCAATCACATTCCTATAAACTGCAATATT
Organism: Salmo trutta; assembly: GCF_901001165.1. Lineage (NCBI taxonomy): Eukaryota > Metazoa > Chordata > Actinopteri > Salmoniformes > Salmonidae > Salmo > Salmo trutta. The sequence goes on along the minus strand of NC_042969.1, from coordinate 58,213,291 downwards.
ATTCAATATCATACATATTTTTTAAGAGTATGTTTTGATGTGAAATTGTCATCCACTTTCCATTTTTACGGATGCTAATGTAAAATAAAGAATATATAAAATAGAGAATTCCAATAGAGAATATGAAACAGAATTACTATTATCCAGAAGCTACTGTATGTATAGATATGATCTCTATACTGTTTATTTGTTATCTAGCTATCATCTAGCCCAGGGATCTCCAACCTTTTCTAGCTTGAGAGCTGCTTTAAAAAAACATGAAACAAGCTAATCAGAATACCTTTTTTTTGGTCTGGAAGAGAAAAAAAAAGTTGATTATTTTGTGTAATTCCCCATTAATTGTGTGTCTGGCCCTTTAATTGCTCATCGAGCGAGTGAGGAACGATGGTTCTGTACTGCTGCTGCTCATTTCATGGCAAAGTTTGAAAATAATAGATACAAATGATATACTTCTGCCAAGTAAGGCTACTTTGCAGTTATCATTTAATTGAGAAGGTTTTGGGGAAAGTATTTCTGTCAACCCACAATATGGTTATCACATAAACCTGCTACACACGGAGTGAAAGACAAACGTTCGAACCACTCAGACAGACAGGGCAATATTGCTGGAAATCAATTGGCAGACTTCGGCTTTTTAAGCCAATAGTGGCTAACCAGGGGTGGGATAATGTCAGCGTTGATTAGATAGTAGCTGAGAGCTTGAAGTGTCTGATTCTTGTGAGATTTGTTTGTGACAGTTTTCCGTGGAAAACATGAAAAATAGCAGGCACTTTAAGAATTTTTAGCGAGCTACTCATCTGTGGGCTGTGAGCTACTGGTGGTCAACCTCTTGGAGACCCCTGGTCTAGCCACTATGTTCTGTTCAACACATAGCAGGGTTGGCGTCCAAGGGGTCAGACAGGGAAGGGACTGTGGGACTGTGGGAAGGTTACAGTGAGTTAGATGACAGGGACAGGGGGGAGTGGGGGGTGTGAGGGAGGCGGGCAGCGGAGGACGTGAGCCCTGTCCCTGGGAACCCGGACCTGCAGGATAGGATTCATTCAACTCTGCTTCCTTCACAGGCTCAAAATAGAGCCATTGTGCCGTGGGTCTGCAAGTGAGTCTGTGTGTGTGTGTGTGTGTGTGTGTGTGTGTGTGTGTGTGTGTGTGTGTGTGTGTGTGTGTGTGTGTCATGTGTAGTGTGATATTTTCATATCTGTGAATGTGTCTGCATAAATCTGTGTGTGTGTGTGTGTGTGTGCACTCATATGTGTGTTCTTGTCTATTGTGAGTTATGTGAATATCTATGAATGTGTATGCATGTCTGTGTGCACACGCGTGTGTATGTACGTGTATGTGTGTGTTTGTTTACAGTCTCCTTGGGAGTCTGACCCTGGGAGCACAATGCCTAGAGGTGCACTGTGTTTCATGTGCAGGTGATGCCTTCCACTGACTCAGTCTCAGCCCCGAGGAACAAAGCCCCCTGACAATGCTAGGATCTGGCAACTCATCTCATCCCCCCTTCACCTCACTGAAATAACATTCTCAGACTAGGACATCTTACACCCAGCCAGTCTCTCATGTACTGTAGTCCACCATCTTCAAATGCATATGTAGTGTCACGACTAAAGCCTGGAGGTTTTCCTGACTACTGGATCTAAGGGAAAGCTCTTGGCCCTTATGGTCGGAGATGTGCTCTGTGTATGTGTGGGTGTATGTGGTGTTGGACATGTCTCTGAGTGTCCCGTGTCTGTCTCCCTCTCCCTGCAGGTGAGGTGTGCCACAAGTCCTACACGCAGTTCTCCAACCTGTGCCGCCACAAGCGCATGCACGCCGACTGCCGTACCCAGATCAAGTGTAAGGACTGTGGCCAGATGTTCAGCACCACCTCCTCCCTCAACAAGCACCGGCGCTTCTGTGAGGGCAAGAACCATTTCACGGCAGGGGGGTTGTTCGCCCATGCCCAGGGCATGTCCCTCCCCGGTGTCCCTGGTGCCATGGACAAGGCCGCTATGGGCGGGATGGGGCACAGCAGTGCCAGCCTGGCAGACTACTTTGGGAACCGGCACCACAGTGGCCTGACGTTTCCGTCCGCCCCTGGCTTCCCCTTCAGCTTCCCGGGCCTGTTCTCTTCTGGACTGTACCACCGACCCCCCCTCATCCCGGCCACCTCCCCAGTCAGACGGCCCCCAGGTCCAGGTACGGAGCACAGCAAGGGCCCCCTCCTGTCGCCCAGCCCCAGGGCCCAGGAGGCCAGAGAGCTGCTCAAGACCCTCCGCAAGGAGGCATCGCCCGGCAACGAGCAGCCACAGGGGACAGAGCAGCAACAGGCTCAGGGCTCCTCCTCCAAGCAGAGGCACGGCGGCGGTAAGATGAGCAGCCAATCAGAGAGCAGCGACCTGGATGACGTGAGCACGCCCAGTGGGAGCGACCTGGATACCACGTCAGGCTCGGAGCTGGAGAGCGACATGGAGAGCGAAGGCCAGCGGGAGAGGGCACCCCGGGAGAACGGGAAGGGGCCCAAGAGGAAGGCGGGCGGAGGCCCCCAGAGCCCCACCATCCTGACCAGTAACCATACTAAGGAGTTCCAAGGCGGCCCCACCTTGTTCCCTCCCTCGCTGGACGAGCACACGGCTGTCTCAGGGGCGGTCAATGACTCCATCAAGGCCATCGCCTCCATCGCTGAGAGGTACTTTGGCTCCACGGGGCTGGCAGGCCTGCAGGACAAGAAGGTAGGCGCCCTGCCCTACCCCTCCATGTTCCCCCTGCCCTTCTTCCCAACCTTCTCCCCGCCCGTCTACCCCTTCCCAGAGAGAGAGCTCAGACCTCCAGGCCTCAAGGGGGAGCCTCAGTCCCCACCTGACGAACCCACCAAGAAAGGCCAGAGCAGGACCTCTGAGTCGCCCTTTGACCTTACCACCAAGCGCAAGCAGGAGGAGAAGGTCCCCGCCCCCTTTGTCCCCGTCTCCAATTCCAAACCAGAGGCCTCCTCACGTTCCACCAATCAGGACCAGCCGCTGGATTTGAGCATGGGCGGCACAAGGCATCGCAGCAGTAGCCGGACCTCCCGGAGGGAGGAGTCGAAGAAGATCCACGTGTTTGGAGAAGACAAGGCAGGGGTGGACCTTCCTAAAGCCGACACCTCTCTGCAGCACGCTAGGCCCACCCCCTTCTTCATGGACCCCATCTACAGGTACTGTGAATCTCTAGAACTAACCCTCCCCAGTTCAAATGTCACTCACTATCAGACTCATTTACACCTGCTGTGTGTTATTACATTCTGTGTTAGCAACATGTGTCTTTAACTTCCTATAGGTACTTTTTCCTATATTGTTGGATGTGAATGTCTTTTTGAGTGTCGGTGTCTAAGAACTGATAGAGTTGTAATATTAGCAGGGTTGAGAAGAGGAAGATGAACGATCCGTTTGAGGCTCTGAAAGACAAGTACATGCGGCCCGCCCCCGGCTTCCTCTTCCATCCACAGGTAGGTCCTGTCCTATCTCAGTGTTACTGTAGCTTCACAAAGACAGCCAGACCAGGGGCCCTTTTTGGTTTTGAGGCCCAGGTACGGTGAGGCAATCTGGGGTTGGTCTGGGGGTGGTCCGAGGTGGTCTGGTTCTGATGGGGACCAGAGCCAATGTTCAGTCTGATCCATGCTCAAGCATGTTTGGGTCTGGTCTGTCCTGTTCTCAGCTATCTGAACCAGATGTGGGAGAATGTGGAAGACTGAAAAGGGCACAAAGTGACACGTCCTCACATATGTGTCTTTGACTAAAATATAAAAAATGATACCCTTTTAAAGTTGCAGAATTTTTCCCCCAGACTCTATGCTGCCTGTGATTTCTCTATCGTGTGTAGCGTGACTCAGTGTGCGTGTATCGATATGCGTTGACATTCATGTGTTGGTTCTTCCCAGCAGTGAAAATTGGCCCGTAGGAAAAGTGAAAACATTTTCTCAGGTTCTGCTGTTTTTTACTGACCGTTTCAGGCCTGGTTTTTACTGGCTGTTTGAGTCGTCTGATTTATGTCCCCTCTCCACACTCTGTGAACCAGTCTCTAACTCTGTAACGCCACATGGCTATGGCACGTGGCTTAATGAGGTGTCCTATCAGTAGAAACAGTAACAGCGTTTAGGCCATTTTTATTACTTTACGATGTTTGGACACACAAATCAGTCCCAGAAACACTCTGACCACAGGGGCTCTTCATTTTGCAGTTGTACATTTTTTGGGTTAGGGGTTTGTTACCAAGTCACCTGACCCCTTGTGACATCTTCATCTCCCACCCAATGCCCATGTGCTTCCAATAAAAAGCTGTTAATCCGTGGTCTACTTCCTGGTTCTGACTGCTCTTTTCCTTCTGTCCCGCCCCTCAGTTTCGTATGCCAGATCAGAGATCCTGGGTAAGTTTCCTCTATACCTATATGTCTCTGTGCTTCTGCCTCCCCTAGACCCCCAGACTCCCCCTGTGTGTGCATGGGTCCTCATCATAACACCCTCCGTGTTACTCAGCCTGCGCATAGCTCTGGCCAATCTCCAGCAACTACTCACCAGGCATCATCCAATCATAAGCCATCAATTCTTATCGATGGATTTTAGACCTGTTTTTTGATCACATAAAAGAAACATGGTTTTCTCACCTTGCAAGCGATCTGCTTTTTCACTCATTTTGGTAAACAATTCATGTAAATGTCTGACAATTCCCGTTTAGATTAATTTATAATCAATAATTTCTCCACATGACAGGCCTGGGATTTCCAGCAGGGTTCCACCCTGTACTGCCAGCGGCACTGAGGGTTCTATATATATTTGCTTATTTGGCAGGCAGGGAGGCAGGGCTGTTGGAATGGGCACAGAGCGGGTGAGATGAGGGGGGGGAGACAGGGGGACTGCTTTGCATCAGCGCGAGGGTAACAGTCTCTTAGGGACCCAGGGAGGGAGGGGGAGTTCCTCCCTCTAACATCTGTTTCCAGATAAGATCAACAATTGAGAATGCATCTCGCTAATTAAGGCGCTCTCAGCATCACTGACATCTGAAGATAACTAATCAACAGCTGGCCCCACAGAGACACTACGGCAACAAGCAAGTTCAGACAGGAGGGGGGTTACATCTGAAGGGGATTTTGTTGGAATCACATTTAAGTAAATGTGTAGGTATTTATCCTCCTTGTTCCCACAATTAGACTTCTCACAATCTGTATTATATCAAATGAGATCTAGAAAACCTGACTTAAAATCTATACAAATCTATAAAATCTCAAAGGCTTTAGAGCCGTTTGTTCTGATTCTGACTTATCTCACCGGTAGTAGATGATACAGAGTGTTCTCACAGAGAGAGTAACACAGCTGAACTGAACAGCCAGAGAGGAAGGAGAACGAGTGTGTGTCTGAGGGAGGGTTGCCTCAGTAGACAGAAGAACAGCCAGGGTGGGCCTAACAGCCAGGGTTAGCCTCAGCCTCTCGCTCTCAAACTAAAGTGTCTTATCTTGCATGACGGCTCAATATGGCGGACAGTTTTAGGGCTCCTAATGCGCGGGCGAGTAATGGCCTCTCATTGCGCAAGGAGGGAAACAAACTGAGCTTTAGCCCCCATGCCCATAAAGAGCCCCAATGAAATACATATTGCACATTCACAAGAAATATGGAAGCATTTCACCCCCACCTATCCCTCCCATTCCCCCCCTCACGAGGGAGCCTTTGATTCACGGCACGGAGCATTGGCATATTCATAATCAAACGGACCTGACACCCCACATCCTCCCGCAGTCGGAACTTTACACCCAACCGTCACTCTTAATCAGCCCTGGCCTATAAGGTCTGTGGTCGTTCATCATCGATCAGTTTCTCCATCTCTGTTTTCTCTCTGCTCTTTTTCTTTCTTTCTATCTATCTATCTATCTGTCTGTCTGTCTGTCTGTCTGTCTGTCTGTCTGTCTGTCTGTCTGTCTGTCTGTCTGTCTGTCTGTCTGTCTGTCTGTCTGTCTGTCTGTCTGTCTGTCTGTCTGTCTGTCTGTCTGTCTGTCTGTCTCTTGCTCTCTCATTCTTCCTTTCACTCCCTCTCTCTACCGCTCCCTCTCAATCTTTCTTTCTTTCTTCCCCTCTCTCTCCCTCTCTCTCTCTCTCTCTCGCTCTCCGTCTCGGTAAAGTCTCAGAGTAACAGGGGGCTGGAACAGTGAGATGGAATGTCAGGCGATGAACAGGGCACATGGCGCTGCCGGAGGCCCCCAATCACTACTGATTTGTTACCTTATTGAAATAAGGATAAGGAACACAATCAAAATTCAATACACGCAAAATAATGCAAATTTGTGGCACCTTAAAAAAAGCTGTCCAGTGCAAGATAGGCTGATAGGCTGACAGGTCCCGCAGCCTGCTGGGACGTCGTCCCCCCTCCTTCCTCTTCTCCTCCCCCATCCCTCCATCCCGCCCCCTCTCAGCACAGCGATATCATTATTGCCCGTGTCTGGCCCTTGATCAGTAATGTCAACATCTTTCATATTGACGAATGTGCTGTCTGCCTGCATTGTGCACCGAATGGTTTAGAGCCCAGCAGTGGATATGAATCACTCCTCTGCCCCTGCACACACACAGCGTGCGCACAGTGTGCACACACACACAAACAGACGTAGAGCATGCAAGCACACACACAGAGCAAACAAGCACACAGATACACATTCTCACACATTAACACACTCTTTCTCTCTCTCTCTCTCTCTCTCTCTCACACACACACACACACACACACACACACACACACACACACACACACACACACACACACACACACACACACACACACACACACACACATATTCTCTCACAGACATTGTTGGCAGTTAATTAATTATGACCACCATGCAGCACACACACAAACACTAACACACACACACACACATACACACACAAACACACACACGACCACACACACACTAACACAGACATACACACCATCTGACATGTACATATATTTCCACTTTCCTCCAAGGATTTTATGCATATTTGATGAAAGCTAATGTTAGCCTTCATTAGTAAATTGTATACAGTCCTTCTGTGTGTGTATGCGTGTGTGTGTGTGTGTGTGTGTGTGTGTGTGTGTGTGTGTGTGTGTGTGTGTGTGTATGCGTGTGTGTGTGTGTGTGTGTGTGTGTGTGTGTGTGTGTGTGTGTGTGTGTGTATGTGTGTGTGTAAAACAGAGTTGATTACATTCATGCACCACCTGACCTGACTTCCACTGGCCACTAGTCGTGGAATAAAGCAGCATAATATTCCCATATAAAATACCCTAATACCATCCCTGGAAAGGACAGTCAGGAATACTCTGATCTGTGTAAAGTACAGTATTGGTTTCTATCTTCAATATTGCCTAGTTTGAATACAGCCTTGGTTTGTGGTGTCTCGTAACTCAATGCCAGGCAGAGCCTCTCTCTGAAGGACTATACTCGTGTTGTAACATCATGCCCCCTTTTCTCTGCCTATATACACTGCTGCTGCTCGCTTCGGGGGCAACTTGGGGAATCTTTTGAGACATTGAGCTGTATTATTCACTCCCTTGGTTGTGCATCATTCTGGTGGGTGGCGACGGAAAATAACCCTAATCTAATGTGTCGGGCTCCACCCAAATAACCTTTCCCATCACCAAAGGCATATCCATCATCTCTAGGAACACTACTTACCAGTTGTAAGGTTAAATGTGTCCCTCGCTATCAAATAAACGTCTGAATCCAACTGCCTAGTTAGACCACGCACTTCAAGCAAAACACTTCCTACCACGTAATCTACCACTGTCTGTACAGTAGCAATGTGGTGCGGTTCGGACAAAAGTGGGATTCAGAGCTTTATTTGATATCGAGGGACACATTTAACCTTACAACTGGTAAGCAGTGTTCTAGAGATCATAGATATGCCTTTGTTGATGGGAAAAAAAATGTTTTTGTTAAGTCACAGACATTAGGTTAGAGAATGATGTGCAAGCAAGGGAGTCAGTAATACAGCCCAATGTCCCAGAAGACTCCAGAAGTTTCCCCTGAAGTTATGCTGAAACCTGCCAGGTGGTCAATTTAAATAAGGTGTGTTACTGACTGACTTACTTGGTTGAATGAAGGTTCAATAAAGGTTTTTCCTGACCATTCATGTGACATGTCTCTGCTCAGATGTCGGCCATTGAGAACATGGCGGAGAAGCTGGAGACGTTTGGTTCGCTTAACCCCGAGTCAGGTGACCTGATGCGCTCCGTCCCCTCCATGTTTGACTTCCGAGCCCCGCCCACTGCCCTCCCCGAGACGCTACTGCGCAAGGGCAAGGAGCGCTACACCTGCAGGTAACCACGGAAACCGTTTACCGCAAATAGTACCAGAGGTTGTTTTGGTGATTTTATACAACTGTATTTTATTTTTTATTTTGTCTTCACACGACTTCATCTCTGATTTTGACCTCGTGACTTTCTCATTGAAAGTCCCATGGTTTTGGTAAATTCCTATTTCTGTACTTCTAAACTCATGAATTGAGTTGGATTGAATTTAATTTGATTGAATTGAATTGGAATAGACCCTAAACTTGAAAAGTGAATATGTCCTTGAGTGTATGGCCTATTTCCATTCCATGTCCTTGAGACACATTTCTACTTAATTTCCATGGCTGGCCAGTGTCAACCCTTTGAGGTGACTGTGTGTGCTGTGTTACTCCGTGAGGGGCCGTGCTTGGCTCCCTCTCTCTCCCACTGTTTACCCAGGGAGTTGGCCCTGATTAGCAGATTAATACGAGAGGTTTTGGGGCCCCGGCGGTGCTTTGATCTAACGCTTTGCTGTGTGTGGACACACCCACTCTCTGCACCTTCCCATTGCGACGTTATACACATAAACTTACTCACACACATTCCATTAGCTTCAGGTGCTGAGTGTGGGAGTGAAATTAATATTCAAATAGCTATTTGTTAGTGGAATTATGCAACTATAAGACAATGCATAAATGATGTTGCACTCCAGGAGGTTTTATCAGTTCTTTGATAGAGATATAGGTGTTCTTTTGAATCTTTTTGGATTTATTGTGAAAATGTGTTTTTCCTATTGTGTGTTGTCAATACTGCATGTTCTAAGATATGCCACATACATTTGAATACATTTTCTGATGGTAATTTTACTCTAAGATGTATGGTGACACGAGGTGTTCTCTGCCCATCAGATACTGCGGTAAACTATTCCCACGGTCTGCCAACCTGACCCGCCACTTAAGGACACACACGGGAGAGCAACCGTACAGGTAAGACTCACACACACATCATGTGTGAACATACCCAGCCTTAAAGCAGGGTCAGCCGTGGGATGAGTGATGTGGGAACAGGAAGTGCTCATTCCGTGCTGACAGAATAACATCCCTCTAACCCTCCTCCAACGTCAGTTCGTCTCACCCTGCGAGCACAGACAATACTGAACGAAGACGGGACAGCTTTTCATCACAATATAAGTCATCTGTTAATGTCTGTCAGATAGCCTACACACACTGTCTGAGTCCTCCCAGACAGCCATCGTTCATCTATCAGACCCAGTCCGCTGCTACACGGATGTTTTCCCAGAGAATTCCTGTCCATAGTTACGGGCAGCATTCTTGTATGTTTTCCTACGCCTTTAAAAGACTGGGACAATTATCATTCTGCAAAATGTTTTGCCTTATGAAAAATGGTGGCCGACGCCTGGGTGAGAGGAGGGGGGTTTGAACTTAAAGATGGGGGAAGGGTGTAGCAGGGAGAGTAAAGGGGGAGGAGAACGGGGGGTTAAAGAAGGAAGTTTGGTGAAAAATGGGGGTGATGAGGAGCACGGGCAGATGTCCGGACTGTGATGTCGGAGGGGGCGACTCTGAGCGCACACACACACACACACACACACACACACACACACACACACACACACACACACACACACACACACACAGACACAGAGACACAGAGACACACACACACACGCAAACACAAATGCAAACACACACACACACACACACACACACACACATACAGTACACAGTCCAGGGGTGGCCAGTTGACCACAGGGGAGAACCTCAGGCCTCTGCAGCAGCCTGATAGATTGAGCCTCTACCCGCTGGCACATCATTAAAGATCTCTGCTGTTTATTGCACTTTTTGCGAAGATAACTGGGCGCTCCTGAGGGACGGCCAATCGGGCGAGCTAATTCCAGCTAGAAAAAAAGATGTAATCATCTTGTATAATTTTGCATGGGGGGGGGCTAGGCTCTAACAGATTTGTTGCATGCCTGTTTTGTGAGAGAAGAATGTGATTTGTATTGCTCTGGCTGGAGATAAGAGACAGAGCTGGTTTCACCTTGAACGAGCTCCTTCATCATGTCTGAGAGAGAAAGACTGGGGGATGGTGGGGTCTGTCCATGAATACGTGTGTGTGTGTGTGTGTGTGTGTGTGTGTGTGTGTGTGTGTGTGTGTGTGTGTGTGTGTGTTCCACTGTGAATGTGTACAGTATCATTCGAATCATTCATTGTTAAAGGGATACTTCCGAGTCAGATGAACTCATGGATGCCATTTGTATGCCTCTGCATCCAGTATGAAGGAGGTTAGACGTAGTTTTGCGAACCAATGCTAACTAGCGTTAGCGTAATGACTAGAAAGTCTATGGTATCTACTAGCATGCTAGCAGTTACCATAGACTTCCAGTAATTGTGCTAACAGCACTCAGCAATTACATTAACGCTAGTTAGCAACTTCCTTCAAACTGCAAGCAGAGACATAGAAATGCTATCTACGAGTTCATATGACTAGTAGTTAAAGGGCTTCATTGCCAAAGTCCTGAAGTATCCCTTTAAGGCCTATGTCTTTCTTTGTGTGTTTGCTTTTACTATATCTACTCCAGCATGTGTGTAGTGTATTTGTACTGTTCCCCATGAGTCCCACCTGGTTTGACCTTTGACCTCTAGGAGTGACCCCTACCTATCTGTCTCCTCAGGTGTAAGTACTGCGACCGCTCGTTCAGCATCTCCTCCAACCTGCAGCGCCACATCCGCAACATCCACAACAAGGAGAAGCCCTTCAAGTGTCACCTGTGTGACCGCTGCTTCGGCCAGCAGACCAACCTGGACCGTCACCTCAAGAAGCACGAGAACGGTAACCTCTCAGGTGAGAGAGCCTCTCAATCAATCAATCAATCAAATGTATTTATAAAGCCCTTGTTACATGAGTGGTGCGTTACTAAAACCTAGGAAATGAACCTGTGTAGCAGTAGTGTAGTTATATCCAGTAACTTGCAGGTGCAGGGTGTCATGTAAAAATACACCCAGTGTGAAATAGTTCCCAATCGTTCTGATTGTGACGTCATGGTGTAAAACTTCTCGTAGCGTGAAAATGTTCCCAGCTCTTTATGTGGATGGCTGAGCTCTCTCTCTCACCCTTGCTCACCCTTGATTTAGCTAGCTAGCCGGTGGAGATGGCTTGTTCTCAGAGGTGTCCAGTTTTAGCTTGTTTGTATAGGTAAATACAAAAAATATCGTAATGAAAGAAAGACAGATACACGTTTTAATGCTCCCACAGTTTTATTGTGAAATGTTTCGACCCTTACGAACTCCTTTGGGTCCAAGCGTTGCGCAATAAAACTGCGGAAGCATTCAACAGTGTGTCTTTCTTTCTCGAAATGAACAAATCTGCTGATGAATCAAATCAGATATATTTATATACTGCGTGAGCACTCACTCACTCACTCACTCACTCACTCACTCACTCACTCACTCACTCACCCTCAATTGCCTCCGTAAATTCTCCAGCTGTATATAATGTGAAATGTAATTTACTTACGGTTAAAGAAAGAATTTGGGGAAGCTAAGAAATTAGATTAAATGCATCTGTCGTCCATCTCTGCGACAACACAATTGCGTTCTGAATGTTCACCGACTCTGCTGCTTTCGGCGGTACAAATCATCGCTGGTTGAGTTTGATAGGTCGCTCTGCGTTGCAGCGACTCACTGAATCACATCAGAAACGTGGAGGCAAGCAGGCGACACCTGGCCAGACGCCCGTTGTGAAGCTCGTCCAGTTGATCAGATACAGTCACTTATTAAAGCAAACATTGGCATTCTCTGGAAACCTAGAGACTCATACACATGGTCCCATCACTTATTAGAGTCAATATAATATTGGTTCACTTAAATACTTCCAGGTAATAAGGCCAGTGGAAGTGTGCTATTCGTACAGGCCTTGGTCCAACACCAACAGGACATTCAGTACATACTGGTACACCAGTGGGGGATTGGTTTCTCATCAAGTATCTGATTTCAAATAGTTTCTTGTCATCCAAAGGGAGAATCCAATGGGGCTGTCACTGTGGTCTTAATTGTATTATTTTAATATTAAAACTGACTGATTATAATGTTGTCTTTCTGTAGGCACGGCTGCGTCCTCCCCTCGGTCAGAGCTGGACAGCAGCAGCGCCATCCTGGACGACAAAGAGGACTCCTACTTCAACGAAATACGAAACTTTATCGGCAACACAGGCCAGAACCAGCCGTCCCCTGACCATTCTGAGGAAGGGTAAGTCCTATGTTTTGTCTGGATGTGCATATACTATATGTATGTGTGTGTCCCAAAACAATGCTTGGACAAACAGTACACACATTCATCATTCATCTTATCCTCTGTAGCACACACACACACGCACAAACGGGAGGCCTGCTTTTCTGCAGCACATATTCAGTGCTTGAGGCTAAACATTGAGGTGATTATAGACAAACATGGATGGACACGGCCTCTCTGTGCTGGCCTGCTAGGGCATTCTGATGCACTTCAGCCTTTATTCATTTCTGTGTGTGTGTGTGTGTGTGTGTGTGTGTGTGTGTGTGTGTGTGTGTGTGTGTGTGTGTGTGTGTGTGTGTGTGTGTGTGTGTGTGTGTGTGTATTCATGTATTAATGTCGCCCAGGGAGTCTCAGACCAACAAACAATCATCACTGACGACATCTGTGATAATTACCACATTTGGAAACGTGCTGGAGCTTTTCACAACTGTTGACTTTGGGCCATGCATGTGCACCGGTATCGGCCTTGCATACAATTATGGCTGATGATTATGCTAATCAATTCTTGTAAAACTATGATCAGCTTTGGGATAGGGGTCGGCTACAGGTCGCGGGTTTGTTTTTATGTGCCTTGATCAGGGAGGTAGAGGTAGAGATCTCGGTCTTTCTTTTGATTGTGTAAAAAAGGGTTGTGGGTGCAGCGTCACAGAGACGTGGGGAGAGAGGGGAGAGGAGGGGGTGAGGGGAGAGAGGGGAGAGAGGGGAGAGAGGGGAGAGGAGGGGGTGAGGCAGGAGGACCCGGGAGCGACTAGCTCCCACATCTGGAAGCAACATGTCCGCCTACAGGAAGAAAGTCGGAGAAGGTGGGGTCAGGGGGTCGGCCCGTGTTTCCTTTCAAAGTGCGGCGCTCCTGACTACTTCTGATAGATACTTTATCTCCAGCAAATTACCGCGTTTGAAAGCGTAATTAACGAATCTGTTTTCTTAATCACAGAGGCTCTCGTCTCGGCCGGCGCTGCTGGTCTCGCTATGCGGTGCGCGGCAATGTCGACACGACATGGCAACTACCGCCTTGGCAGTCCTGGCCCTCTCCCAGTCCCACCCAGGGGGCGTGTTGCTGTTCAACTCTGTCTAATTCCCGCTATAATCGCACCACTCTGATATACCTAGAGATGGATAGCAAATTCTCAAAAATATCTACCGCAATTGTTCTCCCACTCCTTCTCTTCTCGACTCATTGCAAACTCAGCTTTTCTTCTTCTCCAAATAGATCATTTCCTGGACTGTTCAGGGTCCTCTAATCTACGAGTGATTTTGGCGGGTGTATAAGTAGGGTCCACAGCCAGACTTTCTTTGCTAGCTTCGTCTAGAAACAGACATAGTTGGGAGCTGACGAGAGACGTCCCGGAGTGTAATTAGTGAATCAGTCTTAATGTGGTTCAAGATGATTTACCAAATGGTGGTTTCCTGAGGCTGCAGAGACAGTGGACAGATACAACCCCAGTCAGGTTTTCATAGCTGGGCCTTTTCTCTCAGTGGGGACCAGGGAAATGGGCCGCTTGGCAAGGCCCTCATAACTCTTCCACCAAATGGGTCTGTCAGCTAAATATTTTGCCTATTAGATGAATCTGAGATAGTAGGAAAATAAACAAGGGGAGAGGCCGAGCAGTGCTGTTAAGTGCTGCAGCGATCAGCGAGACGCTCATAGAGCCTGTGCCCAGAGGGGCCCTCGAGACGTGATGACAAACGGGATTCGGCTCTGCCTCTCTCTGCCCCAGCTCAGCTGCCATGGCTCGTTCCACCCTGCTCTACCCACTCGCTCTCTATCCTCTCTATACTCCCATTGTTCACTCAGGAAGGAGGGACTCTTACAGGGACTGACTGGCCAAAATATACAAGACCACAAGACCACATTTCATTCTAAAGTTTGATGTAAGAATGATTGTGAGTTAGCCTTGTATCCATAACTGTATGGTGCATGGGAATGATAGAAGGTTAGAATTGGCTTCAGAACGTACAGTATGGATACAACGTGGCTACGTGTGAGTGTGTATATTGCTCGTGTAAAGTTTTTGCAGTACTGTGCTAGTGATGTGCTAGGTTTTACACATGTATTTCCTGGTCTCCGCTGCTAGGTTGAACGGGGGTCCTTTCGAGGAGGAGAAGCCCCTGATGGCCAGCCACGGGTCACGTGACCTGGAGGAGGGGGAGGGGGAGGAGCTTGGCGCCGAGGAGGAGGAAGGGGAGCAGAGCGACTCCGCTGCTGGGAAACCTAGAGACGAAACTCCCCCCAGCAAACTTGATGATGACATCATACACAACGAAATAGAATTTGACGGACCTAGCGATTTGGACCTCAACTGCAAGACCTCCCCAAGGAGGTAATAGTAGTGAGGATATGCCTCCAGCATAAATATCCACTCACACAACCATGTAGACTAAAATATATGGACACATACATATATGTACCAAGCTAAGACATTGTGACAGTATATTGCCATTCTTTAAACCCCCCCCCCCCCCCCGAAGGGATCATTGGATGAAATTGAGTTGAGTTGAATTGAATTGAGTTGAATTGAATTAATTTAAGTTGACTTGAGTTGAGAAGTTGAATTGAATGTTGACAGGGATTCGGTTGTCTCCCTCCTCTCCAGCTATGAGGAGGAAGAGGATCAGAGTAGCTACTCTGCGCTGGATCACATCCGTCACTTCTCTGACATGCATAAGATGGAAGACAGTGAGTTCAGTGACGGGGACGGCACCGCCTTCGGCTCCCCCAGCCTGCCTGAGGCCGTCAAACAGCCCTTGTACAGGAAATCCAAGTCCCAGGTGGGTGTGTGTGTTTGATGTGTGTGTGAGATATAACATGATAATGTACAAAAAGTCTGAAAATGTATGCACTCACTACTGTAAGTCGCCCTGAGTAAGAGCGTCTGCTAAATTACTAAAATGTAAATGCACGTGTGTGTGTGGGGGGGGGGGACATGCATAGATATGTAACCGTGTTTGTGTGCTCATGCATGTGCTGTGCATTTGTGTGAGTGTAAATTTAGACTTTAGGTGTATTGGAGTTAACCTGTCCTTCTCCCTCTCCCCAGGCGTACGCCATGATGCTGTCTCTGGCTGATAAGGACGCGCTCCACCCAGCCAACCACACACCAGCCACCATGTGGCACAGCCTGGCACGGGCCGCTGCTGAGTCCAGTGCCATCCAGTCCCTCAGCCATGTATGATACCCCGATCCCTGACCTCTAACCCCCCCGACCCCGACCTATCGCACTGGGAGCCCTTGGGGGCCGTCAGCGGGGCCTCTAGCCCTTGGCCCGTCACAGACTGCCGAGCAGAACCACGGCCCATCTGACTGCTGAGCAGATTGCCTTACACACGAGCAGGATCACCGTCCACAGAGAACCGCCCAGCCCAGCCCTCCAAGAGATCCAACAAACATCCCTCCTGTGACCTTAAATTGAGTCATTATGTTTATTATCGACGACAATGATGATGATAGTGATTATTGATTATGGTGATGAAAATAAAAATGATAAATAATAATATCTGTATTTATTCTGGTGAGTTTCTATGTTTTGCACAGCAGCGGCGGCTGGTAGGAGGGAGGATGGAGATGGTTTTGTTAGATGTTACATTGCTAGAGTATGTCATGTGTCCACTCAGTGGAACAGTGTCACATATCCACTCAACGTCATGTGTCCACTCAGTGGAACAGTGTCACGTGTCCACTCAATGTCAATGTCATGTGTCCACTCAGTGGAACTGTGTCACGTGTCCACTCAATGTCCCCTGTCCACTCAGCTGAGAACATTCTTCCTCTGTGTGATGTCATTTGTATTTGAAGAACCCATTCGGGACCGCGGTCCAACCACGGTTTGATATGTGTACAGAGTACAGACCCTGCCTAGCCCCACATCGCCCTACCTAGCCGCACATAACCCAACCTATTCTTACCACGCCACACCTAACCACCCCAGCTCCATCTAGAACCACATAATCCCAACTAGACCTACCATGCCACAATACAGTCACCTAACCCCACATTGCCCAACCTAGACCTATACCTGGCCACACCTAGCCTTCAGACCATCTCAGCTGAATTGGAGTATCAGTGAAATATGTTACGAGAATGATTCCCTTTAACCCCTGGATATAAACAGGTGTTTTCCATCAACATGTACTTATATAAATGCTAGGATACTTGGAAGGGTGGTGCTGAGTAACAACTCGGGTCCAAATGAACCACACCTCTCCAAGAACGATGGTGCTACAAACGCATTACGACAAGATTGTTGATAAACGAAGAACAAAAGAAAAAGAAACATTGAAAACGGAGAAAAATCGGACTGGTTTTACCACCTAAGAAGGAGTTTGCATAGCTGCGTGTGTCTGCACAATCACAGAACTGTACACGAGCGTCTGCAAACTGCGGCTCTGAAGCTGCACTCGGTCCCACCCTGCTGCGCTCTCTGTGAAAGGATCTAAGTAGTTTGTCGTTTTAGCGGAAGAAAAGAAGAAACCACAATCTTTTTTTTTACTATGAAAAAGTAGCAAGTGCTGCAGTTTATCGTTATTAAACAGTAAAAAGGGCATCTCTCCCCCTTTCTCGAAACCCCAAACTCATCGTAGTCGGCCAACGATACCACTAATTAGCCTAAATGCTAGTCGTTAGCTACCCCCATCCTCGTGTCTTTCATTTTTTAGACAATCATGTTTTTTTGTTGGGTTTTTTTCTACATTTTTATTGTTGTTGTTGATGTTATTGCTGTTGTATGTTGAGAATTGTATTTATTTCTTGGCAAACTGTAGTTTGTTTACTGAATAGCACTGCTCTTACCCATAGTGAAGGGGAGATTCCTCGCTGGGGCCTACTCCAGAACTCAATGGGGTTTGTAGATGACGTTTGAGTGCCGGATAGTATTAAACATACCATTCACTCTTTATTCTTCTAATGAAACTGGTTGATGATGAATAGATATTACTTTGGGGGGGTTTTTGTACGCCAATTTATTGATTCAATTGTAAATGGAAAAAACATACATTATAAAGACATGAACAAATAAAAAGATGCCAGGTATAATTTCTTCATAATCGCATGATTGGTCTCCATAGATCTGTATCTGACAGTTTTCTACGGTGGTCTGCAAGCTTGTGTGACGTTCAGTCCATGTTAATCCCTTGTGCCAAAACTATAATAAATAACAGATTATATTCATTTATCCTCCCATTCTGAGGGACCAGATTGTTTGTTTTTTGTTTGTTTTTTGTCGTTGTTGTTTTTGTTTTTGTTTATAATCCGTTTAAAAAAGTAATCAGCAAGTTGAGGTACTTTGTTTTAATGCTTTCTACAATGTAACTGTAATGCATTTCAATTCAATACTGTGGGAGGAGCAACTAAAAAATAAAGGACTACAATGTGGATTAAGTATGTGCTCGTGCTTTCTCTCTCTCTTTCTCTTTGTCTCCCGCTTTCTCTTCCTCTCTCTGACTCTCTCTCCCTCTCTCTCTCCCTGCCCCCTTCCACTTCCCTCCCTCCCTCATGTCCAGACAGTGTGTTAAAATAAGAACTGGGAGTCAGAGAGACACCTGGCCCTTTCTCCTGGCTCTCTCAGGGCCTCCAAGCGAGAGACTGAACTCTGGTCCCCCCTTTCTTCCCAGATCCTGGCACAGAGAGCCAGAGGGAAAGAGAGATTGAGCCAGACACAGAGGGAGAGAAAGAAAGAGAGATTGAGCCAGACACAGAGGGAGAGAAAGAAAGAGAGAGAAAGAGAGGCTGAGGGAGAGAGGGATGGAGGAGCTGAATGTGGTAGTGTTGTGGAAGCGGAGGCAGGAATGTGTCCTCTTTATTTGGGGCCATGTTGTGGGCCATGATGGATGAGGCGGGGAGATGTGATGACCTGGTTCATCGCTCAAACGCTCAATAAGACTTCCCATCCTGCAGGCGTCCCTGTCAGAACCTCCCTCCCCCTCCTCATCCCTCCCACACCCCCTCTGTCACGGCTCGCATATGTGGGTGGACATTGTGGCTGAGAAGCCCCACTCACTTCCATTGTCCAGTCATGAGTGGGGGGTTAGAGTGGGGGGTGAGGAGGGGGGTGTTTGGGGGACTGACAGTGGCTATCCCAAGCCCAAACTCTCCAACACACGTACAGTGGCTCTCAATAAGCCTAATGGATGGGATGTTTTTTTAAGCGGGCCTCGTCGATCAGCCCGTCAGTCCTCCTCCGAGCAGCTCCGCGGGGTGTCCAGCTTTGATGAGGTCACGGCGGGTCAGGCAGTGTTGATGAGGTCAGTGTGGGTCGTCCAGCATTGATGAGGTCAGCCTGTGCGAACGGTGCAGGGTCGTAATGGAGTGGAGGTGATAATAGCCTAGAGTATAGGAGGCTATAGGCTGAATGGACCAGAGGGGACAGTATGTATGTATGGACCATTACTGACCTGCCTCACCACAGGGTCATAACACAACCTGCACTACGCCCTCTGCTGGAGATTATTATAGTAACAACTTAAAGACATGCTCTGGAACTTTGGCAACTGGATGTGTCAATGTGTGCATAATCTATGAGCAGAATTACTGTTTTACCTCAAATAGCCACAAATTCCCTAGTTTGAAAGTCTCTGTTTTCTGGAAGCTGTGCAGCGCCATTTTCCCTACATTTCCCACCCGTGAGGCAGCCCCCTAGCAATTCGAGTTACAGCCAATGAGCTTCAGCCCCTTGTCATTTGATTGACAGCTAGCAAGATGCACACAGAGCAGAGAGAGAGAGAGAGAGAGAGAGAGAAAGAGAGACAGAGAGAGATGAGAGAAATGACGTGCTGCATATATCTGCACAGATATGACGCACTACAACATTTCCGGGGACCCGTTTTGTCTCTTGAGTGCTACTTTCAGAACTACTAGCTAAAAAATATGCAAATCTAAAGGAGAATCTCTTTAAGTGTTTTCAATGTCATGCTCAAAGGCTAAACTAAGATACTTGTCATTGTAAAGAATACTAGCCAGGCTATTACATCACCAAAGTCGAATCCATAGACCAAAGAGGGGCCATTTCCTATTGAAATAACTCCAAATTATGAATTGAAACTAGGGTAGTGTGTGTATGAATGTGATTGAGTGTGTGTGAAGGGGGTGTGAAGGGGGCATGGGTCCTGGTTTGGCAGTGTACCCTGTTGGGCTCCTCAGCATTGCTAATTTGATCATGGTGGATTAGCACATGCCAGTGTCGCCCATGCCCCGGCTCACACTTAATCCACACACTGAGACCCGTTATTACCACCATTATCCCACAGCTCCTCATAAAGACCTCTGTATGTGGGAGTGGGGCTGGCAGGGCCAAATGGACACTGTGTGTGTGTGTGTGTGTGTGTGTGTGTGTGTGTGTGTGTGTGTGTGTGTGTGTGTGTGTGTGTGTGTGTGTGTGTGTGTGTGTGTGTGTGTGTGTGTGTGTGTGTGTGTGTGTGTGTGTGTGTGTGTGTGTGTGTGTGTGTGTGTGTGTGTGTGTGTGTGTGTGTGTGTGCATTTACCCAGGCTGGGGTAACACAGAACAGCAGTGTGGATTAGTTAATGTGATCTGATTTATTTAATTGAGGTGTGTGTCAAAAAGGCGGGGTGTGTGGTGCCCCCATGGGGTGTGTGTGTGCGTGTCAGGTGTGTGTGTGTGCGTGGGCGTAGTAGTGGGCTGTGGCGGTCCTCTCCTCAGTAGGGCTGGGAGCCACTCAGCTAATGGGGAAGCTGGCAGAGGCTCAGAATCCATCAGGACTCATTATGGCCTAGCCCCCCCTCCCTCCTCTCTCTGCTGCCACGGCCACCCGCCCAGTGGGCCCTTGTGTGGCACACTGTCGCCCGTTCACTGGAACATACATCACACCCCAGAGAGGGAGAGAGGCAGCTGGCTCTCATACTGATTAACTTGGCACCCCTGCTGACTCAGATGCCAGGGGAAACATCGTTGAAGAGGAAGGCATGGGTGTGTACAGTACAAGGGGCGTGGAGGTATGGAAAGGAATGTGCTTGCTTACAGTTGGCACCAAGCGACAGCCAAAAAGGGGGAAACTCCAACAAATCATCACACTGAGTTTTTGTCTGGTTGTTCAATAGTGGCAACACCCCCAGTGTTTCCCTACATCCCTGGGTACTTGTGTAGTGAAGGGATAAGCCAGCCATCCAGCCTTGTCAGGCTACAGACAGGACAGCCTACCCAGGCAGCTCCTCTCCTCTCTGGGAACAGAGAGCTGCTGAGCTCCTTAAGACTCCTGGTGGTTTCATTACGCTATTTGTTTTTCTCCCCAGGGGCTATGGGTCATTAATGTTATTGATGGGGGTTCAGCACAGGCCAGCTAGAGGAATCAACTAGGGGAACAGGCCAGGGGAACAGGCCAAGGGAACAGGCCAGGGAAACAGATCAAGGGAACAGGCCAAGGGAACAGGCCAGGGGAACAGGCCAGGGGAACAGGCTAGGGGAACAGGCCACGGGAACAGGCCAGGGGAACAGGCCAGGGGAACAGGCTAGAGGAACAGGCCAGGAAAACAGGCCAGGGGAACAGGCCAGGGGAACAGGCCAAGGGAACAGGCCAAGGGAACAGGCCAGGGGAACAGGCTAGGGGAACAGGCCAAGGGAACAGGCCAGGGGTACAGGCCAGGGGAACAGGCCAAGGGAACAGGCCAAGGGAACAGGCCAGGGGAACAGGCCAATGGAACAGGCCAAGGGAACAGGCCAAGGGAACAGGCTAGAGGAACAGGCCAAGGGAACTGCCATGCACATGGTTTTAATATGACAAGTCTTAATCAGGGAAGGCGTGTTAGCGGAACCACTTTGAGTTTGGTGTTGAATACCAGCAAAATGACTAGGACTACCAGTCCTGTGCGTCCCAAATGGCACCCTTTTCCCTACATAGCACACTGCCTTTGACTAGAGCCCTGGTCAAAAGTAGTGCACTATATAGGAATTACGGTGTAATCTGGGACAGAGACGATGATTCAGAAAAAATACATTCAGATATCCCCCCTCACACACACACACACGCGCACACACGTGCACAACACACACACACACACACACACACACACACACACACACACACACACACACACACACACACACACACACACACACACACACACACACACACACACACACACACACACACACACACACACACACACACACACACACACACACACACACACACACACACACACACACTTGTCTCTTGGTCAGGTAAGGAGAGTCAAGTTTATTCGTATAAAGTCTTGTTTTTTTGCACCATGCTCAGCGCCATCCAGTGGTGGGCATAGAACAAGTGCACCAAACTGTGTTTCTAAATGAGATCAATTCACTAGGGCCCCAATTCCCACCTGAGTTAAGCGCACATAAATGGAAAGCTATTCCCTTTTTATGCACTTCTCTCTCTAAACTTATTGTGACCTTGAACTTAAGCATGAGAACAGCATGCTATTCACCCGCTATTCATCAGGGTGGATATGTACGAAATGAAGGTGTGGCGGGGTTGTCCACAGGAACAAAGCATCTACCTTCTTTTTTCCAATAGAAATACACAACATTCTCCATGCATTATCATTTATACATGGATAAGAGCTAGTGATAAGAGCTAGCGATAAGAGCTAGGTAAAGGAGATATCCGTTTGGAGAAGGGGATTGTAAATACACATAGTAATTGTTTTAGATCATTTTTCCTTATGATCCCTGGAGATGAATGTGAAACCAGCCACTTGGACACAAACTGAAAATCATATCAACAGGACATCTATTGGGCCCCTTTTCCACAGTGAAACGGGCTATTAAAAGATGTGCCGTTATTCCGAATTGTAATTGTGTGACCTCATAATTTGTGTTGATGAAATTTGGACACCCAAGATAAAGGCTTCTGTAGAGCTGAACCTGCAGAGTTGCTTAGCCTATGCCCAGCTTTTCTCCTTCTACAGTTTGTATGATGTTCAATATTAGTCACCTTCAGTAATACCCACATACATTTATAACTGTCACTTTAGTGTTCGTTTTCTTCCATTTTTGGCTTAAATTTTGCATCATTCCATTCCGTCGTTAGTTGACCTTTCCTTCCTCTGTGACGTCTGTGTAGTTGTTCCTGAGGGTCACTAGTGTTACTGGATCATATTAGGCTAACGCTGTGCAGTAATTTAGGACATGTAGCCTATTAGAATCATTATGGAACAGACCACACGTAGCAGGTTAAACATGGGGCCTGGTGTAGGGTTCGTACAGTTCTATGATTAGTCAGAATTAGGGTAGATTTATAGGACTATTGTTCATCCTCTATTGTACACTTTTGTCCACCTTCCAATATTTAATGGATTGAACTTGAATATGACAACTTTCAGGATGAATCAAACCATTGTATTTTTCTTCAGCAATATATTTTGTGCATAAAGGCTCTCCAAACCTGTTTTTTTATGATTCATACATACTTTCCTAACCCTAAAATGTGCCTAAATAATCTACAAGATGAGAGTATTTTTTTGTAATTATCTTTTTATTAGAATGTTATTTTCTTTTAACAGAGGTTACATAGACAACCAAACAAAGTGCACCACACAAGTAGGAATAAGAATACAGCAAAACACTATACAAAAAGGCAGTCAGAAAATATATACAAACATCACAATTATAATGTGTCATTTATGGGAGGTTTTCTAAATAGGACCTCAATGGAGACCAGATTTTCTAAAAAAGTAGCAGGTGTAAATCAGTGGTAAGTTTCTCTAGGGTTAGAATAGCAGAAGCTTGAGAAAGCCACATTCTCGCAGATGGTACTTCAGGTGTGGACAAAAATAGCAATATGCATTCTTTGGCTAAGTAAACAAGGGTATGGAACAAACGTTCAGCGTCAGGGTCAAACACAACATTACAAACATAGAGCAAATATACATTCTGTGAAAAAGCCAATTGTCTACCCAAGATCTTCTGGATTTGTAAATGAATAGCATTCCAATAAGACTGAATTCTGCTACAGTACCAAAACAATGTCTATGAAGGTGCCAGTATCCTGTTTACATTTGAAACATAAATGTGATGCATTGGAAAACATTCTGTGAAGGTGGAACAGGTGTAAAGTAAGTTCTATGAAAAAAATGGAATGCTTATTGTATGCTTATGGAGGTGCATTTGGGGTAGACCCTTTCGCAGATAGAAGCCCATTTTTCCTCACCGAGTGCAAGTCCAATGTCTCTCTCCCAAACATGTCTCAACGCATCATAGGATGAGGCACTTCTGTTCAGTAAATTATAATACATGTCGGAGATTAAACCTCTCCGAAAAGTAGGATTCGTAAATAGTTTTTCAACTTCAGTCATTGAAAACGTAGTTTATCGACTTCCTTCTGACCCTCTATGAAGTGTCTAAATTGTAGGTACTTAAAAAAATCTTTGTTGGGTACGTCAAACTCAGTTTTTATCTGTTGGAACGATTTAAAAGTGTCCTGAGTAAATAAAGGCGTAAGGTCAGCAATACCCTTCGTTTTCCAGTCCAGAAGTCCAATACTCCTTATCTTTCCAAGCTAAGAGTGTATTATGTGCTGTAAAAATGTCAGATAAGGCCTGGATTTTTTGGTAAGGAAGCTAAGGTAAGGAAGCTAATGCTCTTGAATAACATGCTACTGATTCCATCCCAACCCAAAGTGAGTGGCATCTGTCTAGGCGCCAACTAATCATGTGCTTGATCTGAGCAGACCAGTAATATAGATGCAGATTTGGCAGAGACCCCTCCTAAATCCTTAGGCTTATTGTCCAAGATATATTTAGATATATTGGCATTAATTTTCTGAAAAAAGGACTGCGATAGATGGCAGGGGATATTTTGGAATAGATAATTTAGCCAAGGAAGGATATTCATCCTGACGACATGAATCCTGCCAAAAAGAGAGTTTTGTAGGGTAGACCAGTTAATCAGGTCCTGTTTAATCTTTGTGAGCAAAGGCATATCATTTGAAGTGATCAGGTCTTTAAGATTTGGAGTAACATATATGCCCAAGTATTTTAAGCCTGTTTCAGTCAATTGGAATGGAGATATAATTTCTAAGTTGATTGTAGAGGGGATATTCAAAGGTAAAGCCATGGATTTGTCCACGTTAATTTTGTACCCTGACAGGTTACCATATTCAGATATGATGTCCGTTACTCCAGTGACAGAGGTCTCTGGTTTAGACATGTATAAAAACACATAATCAGCAAATAATGAAATCCTATGCTCTTCGTCACCCATAGAGATGCCCCTGGTGTTATCACTAGACCTTATTGCCTCAGCCAGTGGTTCTATGACTAACGAGAACAGAGCACGAGATAAAGGACAGCCTTGACAGCAGTCCCTACCAATAGGAGATCTTTCTGATAATTGACCATTTGTGTTAACTGACGCTGATGGGTCAGAATAGAGTAATTTTACTAAATTAATAAAATTGTCACCCAGATTAACTTTTTCTAATACAGCAAACAAAATTGGCACTCAACTCTATCAAAGGCCTTTTCGGCATCGAGAGAGACAATGAGCGCAGGGTCTTTAATTCTGCAAAGGTGGTTTATGATATTCAAAGCACGTCTCACATTGTCCGTTCCAAATCTGGATTTGACAAAGCCAGCCTGATCAGGTTTAATGAGGTCTGGTTATAGGACCTCCAACCTGCGAGCAAGTGTCTTAGCGACTATTTTAACATCAACTCCTAGCAAACTAATAGGTCTAAACGAAGAGCAGTTTAGTTGGTTTTTGTCCTTTTTTAGTATCAGGCTAATCTAATGGATGCAGTTTTCCAGGGGCCTCATTTATAAAACGGACTAACAATCAATTTTGATCTTAAGTATGACTTCACGCAGAAAAGCACGTATAAGTAGTCATTTATAAAACCTTACGTTGACGTGGAAATGATCTTATCTCTACTCAGAGTCTAGACTTGACGGAAGTGATTTTCCTGCTGGTTATGTACGGCTATTCTTTTTATCCCTTGCAGTTTAAGGTCAAACCATTTATTTTTCACATCAGACAAAGTTCTGTCTTGCTGCCCCACCTCGTTCACTGCAGCGGCGACACACTCCCAAGCTACCTGTTTGGCTTTGTTTGTCAACCCACTATTTAGTCCACCGAATAATACGTGTTGCCTGTCTTCAATCTCCTCTACCATCGCCGTGATCTCGTCTTCCAAAAAGTTAGCTTTTCTCTTTTGGCCCATGGCTATTCCTGACTAAACCCTCATTTGTGCTAGCATTCTATAACGGGAAATCGCTGATTGTAAGGCACGTTCAGGTGCCGTCAATTTGAAGTTAATTAGAGATTTAGAGATCACAGGTGCATAAATTACAAATGGGCTTCTTAGAACCTGCGTAAGCAAGTTTTTTATGCTCAGTATCTTTTATGAATCGAACGTAAGCACACCGTTGGAAATTATCTTACGACTAAATTCAAGAATAAATCTAAGAACATTTTCATAAATGAGGCCCCAGGACTCTTTCGAACATATCATTTAGAGCAGGCATGAAGATAGGGCATATCTCAGGCCAGAACTTCTTGTAGAACTCTGCCAAGAAGCCGTCTTGCCCTTAATCCAGATGCAGCCTCCTTGCCAGAAGGCATTGCCTTAATAGTTTCCCAAACCTCTTCAAGAGTAAAGGGAGCATTTAGTCTATTTCTATGCTCATCTGATATAGTGGGCAAGATGATCTTATTCAGATATTTTGTAATTTCGTCGTTCGATCTTGTACATTGTGAAGTATAAAGAGATGTATATAAGTCGCAAAACGTATTATTGATAAGCAATGGATCATAAGAAGTGGAGCCATATAGACTTAATATATCTTTCATTCTGTTCTTTTTTAATTGGTGTGCAAATAGACGGTTGCCGAACTCATATTTTTGCTTGGTAAAAAAACGTTTTTTGTACATCTTTTGTATGCTCTAAATTGAGTTTGGCCTCAGCACAAGCTAGTGAATTCCAGTTCTCCTGGGTCTGTGGTTGTTTATGAAGAAGTTCTAAATTGTTTACTTCAGCCGCCAACCTTTCCCTATTTTCCATCCTGAGCTTCTTGATCAGAGGGGCTTGGGAAATGATATGACCCCTTATGGTTGCTTTAGCAGAATCCCAGATAGTTGCAGCTGAGACAGGAGAGAGTTGATTGTTGAGCCAGTAATGTGACAATTAATATTTTTTCACAGAGCAGAATTTTTAAGCAGAGACGTATTAAGTCTCCAATATCTCGTTATGGGGATTGTTTTGCCAATTTCAATATCCATATGCGCTGGGGCATGGTCAGAAATTACTATAGAACCAATAGCACATGACTGGACAACATGCATGTAAGTAGAGGGCATAAAAAAATGGTCCAATCTAGAATATGAATTGTGGGGTCTAGTGTAGAAAGTATAGTCTCTGACATTAGGATTTAGCTCTCTCCATACGTCTACTAAACCAGATAAATCACAAACGCTTCTGAGAGCATTTGAGGCTCTATGATTCAAGACTGGAAAGATCAGAGTGTTATTTTATCTACCAGTTGGTGCTGAAACAGAGACGAAGATGCATTAATGGCATCCTTTTATTGATCCCTACTTTCTGAACCCTTCTCTCAATGTATTCTAGTCTGTCGACAAAATACAAATTAATGGTACACCGTATTTAAGTGATAGTTTAAGATAAATGTACTGCAAATCCCATTGAATGAAAACTCCATGAGAAAATCTGCTGGCCAGCAAGTGGGAGGGTTTTCAGCAGTTGAATTACAATTGCTCAGCGTGCAAGGGAACCACGCCTGCAAAGCCTGTTATGTACCTGTGTAAGGTGAGTCTGAATACCAACTACTGAGAAGCACTTAGTAGTGGGGATGTTGACGTTATAGTCTCACTGAGCAAGGCAGAGGCAAAAAGCCTGATATGGACAGTGATGGTGCAGAGATGGCAGAAACAGTGGAATAGAGACACTAAGGGCAGGCATTTATTTCAAATACAGAGGAAAGTCAGGGAGGGGGGCACAGCAGTAAGGGACAGAAGATTAAGGGTGGGACACAACCAGTTGAATAAGACCTTACATGTGGTAGGAAAGCATCCAACAGGAAAGTGTGATTATTGCCAGGAAACAGAGACCGTGGAGAATGTATAGAAGGAAAGAGAGAGGATGAGACCTAGTATCAAATTAAATTGTATTTGTCACATGCGCCGAATACAACTTTACTGTGAAATACTTACTTAACCAACAATGCAGTTCAAGAAAATTACATGACAAAAACGAGGCTATATACAGGGGGCACCGGTACCGAGTCAATGTGCGGGGGTACAGGTTAGTCGAAGTAATTTGTAAAGTGACTATGCATAGATAATAAACAGCGAGTTGCAGCAGTGTAAAAACAAAGGGGGGGGGGGGGTCAATGTAAATAGTCCGGGTGGCCATTTAATTAATTGTTCAGCAGTCTTATGGCTTGGGGGTAGAAGCTGTTAAGGAGCCTTTTGCTCTTAGACTTGGCGCTCCAGTACTGCTTGCCGTGTGGTAGCAGAGAGAACAGTCTATGACTTGGGTGACTGGAGTCTTTCACAATTTTTTGGGCCTTCCTCTGACACCGCCTAGTATATAGGTCCTGGATGTCAGGAAGTTTGGCCCCAGTGATGTACTGGGCCGTACACACTTACAGTCGGATGCTGAGCAGTTGCCATACCAGGCGGTGATACAACTGGTCAGAATGCTCTCGATGGTGCAGCTGTAGAACTTTTTGAGGAGCTGGGGACCCATGCCAAATCTTTTCAGTCTCCAGAGGGGGAAAAGGTGTTGTTGTGCCCTCTTCACAACTGTCTTTGTGTGTTTGGACCATGATAGTTCGTTGGTGATGTGGAAACCAAGGAACTTGAAACTCTCGACCCGCTCCACTTCAGCCCCGTAGATGTTAATGGGGGCCTGTTCCGCCCTCCTTTTCCTATAGTCCACGATCAGCTCCTTTGTCTTGCTCACATTTAGGGAGAGGTTGTTGTCTCTGACTTCCTCCCTATAGGCTGTCTTATCATTGTCGATGATCACGCCTACCACTGTTGTTTCGTCAGCAAACTTTATGATGTTGTTGGAGTCGTGCTTGGCCATGCAGTCGTTGGTGAACAGGGAGCATAGGAGGGGACTAAGCATGCACCCCTGAGGGGCCCCAGTGTTGAGGATCATCGTGGGAGAGTATGAGCGAGACGGGGATACAGGAAATGAGTTTAAAGAATATATTGAGAAGAACTTCATTAGATATAGTCTCAAATATGTTGTTATATTTTTTAAGAGGGCAGGTAGGATTTAGTTTCCCCGTCTCTGGCCCAAGCTCCAGTACCGTACGTGGCGGCAATTGGATGCCAACCGCCGATAAACCCCACCGAAGAAGACAACTACTGAGAAGTGCGTAGGAAAGTCGCGCGTAAGGCACATTCTCTAAGTCGGAATTGTGCCCTAGACTTTCACACTTATGAGGATTTATTATCATCACAGGGCCTTCTTGATTCAACAGTGAGAACATTCAGTTGTTGGAGTAGATATTGTGGGTTTATTGTGATAATAATTCAAGAAAACTACACACATTGTCAGACTAGAACAGATGAGTAAACAAAAGGAAGCCTTTGCATCCCTTGCTTGGTGTTAACAGTCAGAGTGTGGGAGAGTTCCTAGATACCCATCTTTTAGCAGGCTTGGCATTTCACATTTATTTTCCTACGCAACAACCAAACAAATGGCGCAGGACGACGCGTTAAAATGATTTCCCCCTGGTGTTTTATCGGAGCCGTTTGCTTTGTCAGTTCCAGTTCAAATGACTTGCCCTCGTGAGATCTTACTGAATACAGAGGGAGAGAGAGAAGTAGGCTAGTAATCTTCACGACGTAAGACAACGAAGTGATAGAAATCGCTCTTTGCCGAGAGAGTGGAGTGTACGCTTAATTACAGCGAAAAATTACCCAGATGTGATCTTACCTTGCAACGGGCTATTTCATCGCCGGTTTCCTGCCTACCCTCCTCCTAACCCCCTCCTGCTCTGATCACCCTCACTTGGCCCTGAAAACTCTGCCTGCTCCCACCATGACCACAGTGCTGTGTTGTGTTCAGGCCTGGCACAGCTCAGCACAGCCTCTGTCTAGACCAGAGAGATTACAGTAGGTCTGAAGTGAAGGGGTAGTAGTACGGTGGGTTGGGGGATGAGAGGTGGGGAGGGGATGGAGGCCTGTAGAGGTGGGGGCCGGGGTGAGAGGTAGATCAATGATGTGCAAGGAGCCCTTTAGCGATGGGAAGGAAAAGGTGGATAAAATACGGGATTAGGGTTGAGGAGGATGGATAAAATATGGGATTAGGGTTGAGGAGGATGGATAAAATATGGGATTAGGGCTGGGGAGGATGGATAAAATACGGGATTAGGGCTGGGGATGGAGGGTTGCTCAGGGGGGACTGGGGTTGAGAGGTGGATTAGAGATGAGGAGGGAGCTGTGTGATGGAAAGAGTTGGGTATTAAAGATGGGGAGGTGGATAAGGGCTGGGAATAGAGCCCTCTGTGGCCACCCAGGTCTGGGAGGATGGATGGCCTCTTTGGGGCTGTTTGACTGGAAACAGGTGTGTGTCATCTGAAGATGAAGGCCCGGCTGATAAACATTATTGGAGAACATCTGTTGCTTGTCACAACACGGGTCCAGGCCGAGCAGCCCCCCATCCATCAGCCAGGGGCTCGGTCTTGCGCTCGCGGCCCAGCTTGCACATCACTCACCCGGGGACGGAGGCGGCCGATGTGGGCTGCCTGGTCCACGCCTGGTCCAGACACCTGCCCGGCGGTGGATGCTGGAGACGCTCCACTGCACTTGAGAAATGCCTGGGGGACAGATGGACGTCCCAGCCACCCACTCCTCCCCTCCCCTCCACCTCTGCTACGCTCAGGTGCCCCCCCCCCCCCCCCCCCACACACACACACACACCTTTTCTGACAGGTTTCGTACCAGGTAACGGTCTGGCTCATTGCTCACCTCTTGACCTCCCTGGCTGATCTGTGGAGAGCATGTGCTCCCTGGTCTCCAATCCTCCATCACTGCTCTGTGACAGGCCATCTCGGACCCCCTCTACTCTCCCCCATTCCTACCCCCCCCCCATGCCCCACTGACATGCCTTTCTCTAAGCTCCCAGGCAGAGGACCCAATACCATGCTACACTGCTCCCAAATAAAATGGCCTCTCTCCTAAATGTGGTGATGCAATATTAGGGACAGAAATAACAGACAGATGTACCACATTTAGTAAAAAGAGAATTTGATAGAAATTCAAGATGTATCAAAACAGCACCATTTACATATAGCCTGCCATCAGGCACATAGTACCGTACATGTTATGAGTAGTATGAATTGCAGTATCCTGATGTACAGTTCAAATGCTTTGTAATATTCTAAAAACCCTTCTACATGAAAATATACTGATTACTTGGCTAAAACTTCTATAGGTCATAGTGTCATTGAACTGATACACTTACAGTAACAGGCAGTAACAGCAGTAATGAATTGATATGTGACTTTCCTGATCTGACAGTACAGTAAGTGATCTTATCAAATCTAACAAACAATCCAAAGCAATTTCTAAATATATTAACACTTTATGACAAGCAATCAGACACACACTGTCAAAAGAAACCAGTAAAATACAACACAAAATAGTCTCACTGTATATGATATGATAGCATGTCAGAGCGCCGCTCAACGGAGAGACAGTACCAGTGGACACTTTGGGAGTGATGGCTGTTGCTCCCATGTCAGTCTGACCAATGACTCTGAGGCTAGGCCACGGGTAAGCAATAGGAGGCTGCAGGCTTTTGTTCCAGCCCAGCTCTAACACACCTGATTCCACTAATCACCTAATCATGGTCTTTATGAATCATGTGTGATAGTGATGGTCTGCACACACTGTGCCCCTCCAGCACCGTGGTGCCCACCCCTGTACTAGGCTGCCCAAAGCTGCATTGGGGTGAGGACGGAGACGTTGTGAATGTACAGGAAGTATTTGAGCTGTTAATGAGCTGTTAATGACAGGCTAGAACAGTTGACTTGGGGCAGGGGTCCAGTCCTGAGACAATCAGGCAGGAAGCACAATAGAGCTCAGGTGACATTTCCAATGTCCACCGCCCAGCAGCACATCAATGTTCCAGGTCCTTGTGTATGTAGCCTGCTCTCTCTCTCTAACTAAACCGGCATTCTGCACCTTTCTGCAGGCTCCCAAAAAGCCACCGCACATTTCTCAACCAAATGTGCAGAATACAGGTGTAGTCATAAGAATACATTGCCTTGTGTGTCTGGTCCAGACCTGAATCATCTTCTGGCTGTATACCTCTGTCCATCTATCCATCTGTCCAACTGTTCACAGCCTTCCCTTGACTCCCTAGGATCCCTGATTGCATATTTAGGGAACCTTGCTGAGTGTTCAGTGTTTGAGAGGTCTGGCGGGGGTATTTGGGACGTCTAGTTTGGGATGTGGGGCCTCCAGCAGCGCTACGAGTGGAAAAGACCAGACGGCTTCTTCAGGGAGGGAGAGAAGCCCAACACTGGGACTTCTGCAGTCTCTAGTAGTCCTGAAGAGGGAAGAGGCAGACAAAAATACATTTGGCACCTTCTAGAAATCAAAAGCAAATGTTCTTTGGCGTTCAGGGAGTTTCTGGTGTGCTAGGGTGTTTTCTGGTCGATCTGGACGGTCTCCCGTAAACTGGGCTTGTGAGGGAAACCGAGACAGCTTCAAGCCAGACACCCCTCTGGGTGTGGATTAAAATAACTGTCAGAGGCCGGAGTGGCTATTGAGGGAGACAGGGAGACACACAGAGCTGAAGGCCTGAGGCTAACACACTTACCAACGCACTATTTCATGAAAACCTGGTTCAGCTTTACAGCTCTGGTCCTTGGTGTCTGCTGTGATGGGCGGTAGGTATCACTCACTCATCAGGGCAATGTGTGTGTGAGGTGTGTGTCTGTGTGTGCGTGTGTGTGTTTGCATTTGTGTTTGCGTGTGTGTGTGTGGCTGTGTGTTTGTGTGTACGCATGTGTTTGTGTTTGCATGCATGCATGTGTGTTTGTGTTTCCATGCATGTGTGTTTGTGCGTGTATACAGTACCTTCTGTGCATGTGGGGCCCAGCCAGGTAACAGGACACAGGCAGCGGCCATTACGAGCGTCACACTGGGCCTGATGGGAACACTGGCACTGCAGGGAGCAGTCCGGACCAAAACGATCTCTTCTACAGTCTGACGGACAGACAGGCGAGACGGAGAGAGAAAGAATGACAGAAAAGAGTGGAAAGAGTGGCAGAAGAAAGACCGACACAACGAGAAAAAGATGGAGGGAGACAGCACACAAAAAATAAAATGGCAGATTTAAATACAGTAAATGACTAGTAATTTTTCTATTAGGTATAGGCATATAATCAAATCAAATCGTATTTGTCACATGTGCCGAATACAACAGGAGTAGACCTTAGTGACATGCTTACTTACAAGCACTTAACCAACAATGCAGTTTTAAGAAAATACCTAAAAAAAAGTAAGAAATAAAAGTAAGAAATAATGAAAGAGCAGCAGTAAAATAACAATAGCGAGGCTATATACAGGGGGTTACCTGTACAGAGTCGATGTGCGGAGGCATCGGTTAGTTGAGGTAATTGAGGTAATATGTACATGTTATTAAAGTGACTATGCATAGATAATAACAGAGAGTAGCAGCAGGGTAGAGGGGGGGGCAATGCAAGTAGTCTGGGTAGCCATTTGATTAGATGTTCAGGAGTCTTATGGCTTGGGGGTAGAAGCTGTTTAGAAGCCTCTTGGACCTAGTCTTGGCGCTCCGGTACTGGTTGCTGTGCGGTAGCAGAGAGAACAGTCTATGACTTGGGTGGCTGGAGTCTTTGTCCATTTTTAGGGCCTTCCTCTGACAACGCCTGGTATAGAGGTCCTGGTTGGTAGGAAGCTTGTCCCCAGTGATGTACTGGGCCGTACGCACTACCCTTTGTAGTGCCTTGCGGTCGGAGGCCATGCAGTTGCCATACCAGGCGGTGATGCAACCAGTCAGTATGCTCTCGATGGTGCAGCTGTAGAACCTTTTGAGGATCTGAGGACCCATGCCAAATCTTTTCAGTCTCCTGAGGGGGAATAGGTTTTGCCGTGCCCTCTTCACGACTGTCTTGGTGTGCTTGGACCATGTTAGTTCGTTGGTGATGTGGAAACCAAGGAACTTGAAACTCTCAACCCGATCCCGTAGATGTTATTGGGGGCCTGTTCGGCCCTCCTTTTCCTATAGTCCATGATCAGCTCCTTTGTCTTGCTCACATTGAGGGAGAGGTTGTTGTCTCTGACTTCCTCCCTATAGGTTGTCTCATCGTTGTCGGTAGATGTTATTGGGGGCCTGTTCGGCCCTCCTTTTCCTATAGTCCATGATCAGCTCCTTTGTCTTGCTCACATTGAGGGAGAGGTTGTTGTCTCTGACTTCCTCCCTATAGGTTGTCTCATCGTTGTCGGTGATCAGGCCTACCACTGTTATGTCATCGTCAAACTTAATGATGGTGTTGGAGTCATGCCTGGCCATGCAGTCATGAGAAACAGGGAGTACAGGAGGGGACTAAGCACGCACCCCTGAGGGGCTCCCGTGTTGAGGATCAGCGTGGCGGATGTGTTGTTACCTACCCTTGCCACCTGGGGGCGGCCCGTCAGGAAGTCCAGGATCCAGTTGCAGAGTGAGGTATTTAGTCCCAAGGTCCTTAGCTTAGTAATGAACTATGAGGGCACTATGGTGTTGAACGCTGAGCTCTAGTCAATGAATAGCATTCTTACATAGGTGTTCCTTTTATCCAGGTGTGAAAGGGCAGTGTGGAGTGCAATAGAGATAGCATCATCTTTGGATCTGTTCGGGAGGTATGCAAATTGGAGTGGGTCTAGGGTTCCTGGTATAATGGTGTTGATGTGAGCCATGACCAGACTTTCAAAGCATTTCATGGCTACAGACGTGAGTGCTACGGGTTGGTAGTCATTTAGGCAGGTTACTTTAGTGTTCTTGGGAGCAGGGACTATGGTGGTCTGCTTGAAACATGTTGGCATTACAGTCTCAGACAGGGAGAGATTGAAAATGTCAGTGAAGACACTTGCAAGTTGGTCAGAGTACACGTCCTGGTAATCCGTCCCAAACTAAACATCTGTGAATGTTGACCTGTTTAAAGGTCTTACTCACATCGGCTGCGGAGAGCGTGATCAAACTGTCGTCCGGAACAGGGATTTCTTATAAACTTCCTGGTTAGAGTCCCACTCCTTGAAAGCGGCAGCTCTACCCTTTAGCTCAGTGCGGATGTTACCTGTAATCCATGGCTTCTGGTTGAGGTATGTACATACAGTCACTGTGGGGTTGACGTCATCGATGCACTTATTGATGAAGCCAGTGACTGATGTGGTGTACTCCTCAATGCCATCGGAAGAATCCCGGAACATATTCCAGTCTGTGCTGGCAAAACAGTCCTGTAGTTTAGCATCTGCTTCATCTGACCACTTTCTTATTGACCGAGTCACTGGTGCTTCCTGCTTTCATTTTTGCTTGTAAGCAGGAATCTGGAGGATAGAATTATGGTCAGATTTGCCAAATGGAGGGCGAGGGAGAGCTTTGTACGCGCCTCTGTGTGTGGAGTAAAGGTGGTCTAGAGTTTTTTTCCCTCTGGTTGCACATTTAACATGCACAAAACAGTACAAATCTGTATCTCTCAGTTTTAAAGGCATACCTAAGATGCAGTACTGCAAGAGATAGAGCGCTGTTGCAGGTTAGAGGAGGTCGTACCTTTTTCACATCTCTGTCCAGTCTTCCCTGGGGGGCAGAGACACTGTCCCATGGCTTGATGACAGGGGGCCCCCCCAACACAGTCACATGACTGCTGACAGCCCTCCCCAAACCGGCCAGCCTCGCACCCTGGGACAGACAGACACAGTGACACATACACACACACACGCACACACACGCACACACACACACAGGTCTGTCTTTATTACTTCATTATAGAGGGTAAACTATATGGCTGTCTTGCAGCTGCTCTGCAGTACTCAGTGCTCTCCTGCTGGGGCTGAAGTGGGCATATAGGCCCTCACACTGAGCTGAGGAACCGAGAGCAGGCAGGAGACAGGAGGCAGGAGACAGGAGGCAGGAGGGAGGAGGCCACAGAGATGCAACAGGAATGCATTAAACAGTCTGTCTCCGCTGTGGCTGCCTGGAAACACCTGTATCTCATCAAATAACCACGTCTGCCTGCCTATCTGCCTGCTCACAGAGAAGTGCCTACACATGCTCGTATTCATACTGTATGCACTCTCCTCTATCGTTTTCATAGACATGCACACACACACACACCCACTACAAAAAAATGGCATCACAAATGCATATGTACAGTATGTTTGTAATACCCAAACGTATGGCTTTCCTGTTATTAAAGAGAACTGAAGTGCTGACCCTCCTGTCTCTATATGAGAACAGAGTGTGAATCAGATTGTGTGATCTTCCCCTCTGTCATCCAGTACTCACGTCTCTGACACAGGAAGCCACGGTAGCCAGGCGGACACACACACCGGCCTGTCGCATGATCACATGTCTGTCCCGCCCGGCAGTCACACGGACGGGCACAGTTCTGTCCGAAGAATCCAGAGGGACACCCTGGGGACAGGATGATAACACAGGAAAAAGATTTGTTGTTAGTTTCTCATACAAGAGCGCAACCAATCATCACAATCATGTTCATTTACACCAAATGTTAGAAAACAGATTGAAACAAGAAGGGACTAACAATAAGAAACTCTCATTTTCCTTTTTTGTTGGAAATGTTAAACATTGTGTGCCCACATGAACACAACCCACCTCCTCCTTCATTAGAAATATAGGGCCAGGAGTTTTTCCTGGACAGGTCACATGGTGAGGAAAAACTACTTGCCCTAACCATCATTTAAAAAAAACAACGTACGGTGTTCACAGGAGTGTCCGTAGTGTCCGGCAGTGCAGCTGCAACAGCCAGTGAAGCGGTCACATGTCCCGTTGTTCTGGCAGGGACAATCCAGTGCACAGTCTGGTCCATACTTCCCCTGGACACACACTGGAAACACAGACATATGGTAGAGACATACAGTAACAACAACAACACTCACAACAAACATTACTTCTGTATGTACTTTTACCACAGGCGGCTGGTGGCACCTTAATTGGGGAGGATGGGCTCAGAGTAATGGCTGGAACGGAATCAATAGAATGGTATGTGGTTTCCATGTGTTTGATGCCATTCCATTCACTCCATTCCAGACATTATTATGAGCCGTCCTCCCCTCAGCAGCCTCCTCTGACCTGTAACTGATACTGCACACATAACAGTGGAATGACCTAATATAAACATAGAGACACACTGTAAGCCAGGGATATGGGAAGTTACTGTGCTCACAGAGACTGCTGGTAGCTACTATTCAAAATAACACAAGTCTTCATTGTTTTGTCATGGCTGTTGGGTCATCTAACATTGTTTCAATGTTGTAACAAACAGAGTAAAAAAACTAAGCAACTTCAAGAACAGGCAGTTAAACTAATGTAGTACTGAAACACAATTAAACTCAGCTGACCCTTTGCCCTGCCTGACGTTATACTAACGTTATCCTGATGTTGTGTTGATGTCATCCTGAGGTTACCTGTCTCACAGCGTGGTCCCGTCCAGCCCAGCCCACACCTGCAAGTCCCGTCCCTGGGCTCACACAGCGCTCCGTTCTGACACACACACGTGTTCCTGCACTGCAGGCCATAGCGCCCCCTAGGGCAAGCTGGAGGAACAGCAAGGCTTTAGACAGTAATCATCATCATCATCATCACAGCACTACCAAGGCCAGCATTACATGTAGTTCTGTTCTTTAGCTACCCAGCCAGCAGTGAGCCCACCACACAGTTAAACACACACACTACACACCGACACACACACTCACTCACAAACACACACACACAAGTTTATTTAAGCAGCAGTTAATTAGCAAGATGGCAAAGTGGTCTCATTTGGCAGCGATATAAAAGAATAATCATGTTTCTCTGGGTAATTTAGATTGGGAAAACAATAAGCGAATCACTTTGATTCCCCTGTTTATTTATTTGTTTTTTTGCCAACGCCATCGACACGGAACATGGAAAACGAGCTACTTATAGGTCTCTGTAAACATTCAACACAGGAACATAAGCAGTGGCACATCCACAAACGTATGGTGCTCACTAGGAGAGCAGAGCGCTTATGAACACCATCATCTGGAATGGATGGAAACTCCCGTTTGCACCCCAGTGGAACTGCTGATAAACGGCGAGATTAGGAAAACTCAATAACCCTGCTTCTGTTCTCCAGGAGAATAAGAGCCTCTGATCATTGATATGTAGAATTTGCTAACTAAATACACATTGAAAGCTAATTTGGTTGGTTGGTTGGTTGGTTGGGTGGATTCCACAGGAGGCTGCCGAAGGGAGGAAGGCTCATAATAATGGATGGAACGGAGCCAATGGAATGGCATGGTTTCCATGTGTTTGATGTTTTTGATACCATTCCACTTATTCCGCTCCAGCCATTACCACGAGCCCGTCCTCCCCAATGAAGGTGCCACCAACCTCCTGTGGTGGATTCCCAGTTTCCAATCAGACTCTGTGTTCTTGATGAGCTCATAACCTGCTACAAACATTTACATTTACCCCAAAACTGCTCTTCACATACTCAATGGCCCATAGACACAAGGCTAGTTGTGAGGTAAAAGTCATTATTACCTTGCTGGCAGGACTGTCCGATTTTACCTGGGGCACAGATACACCTCCCAGTCACAGGATGGCACTGCCCTCCCTCCCCACAGGAACACAGATGGGCACAGTCCTTTCCATAGCGCCCCGCCGGACAACCTGGCAGTACGAAGGAAGACATGATTTAAAAGTGCAGCTTCTTTTCTTCCTCCCTTCCTTAAAGTAATCACTGATTAGGAATGACTCAACAAGTGAAAGCGGCGTGACGGAGCCCTGGCGTTCATCTGTCTAGTCATGTCTAATCCCAAGTCTTCGGACTGATTCCTAGCAGAACACTCTGTATACCTTTATTCTATATTGAAGACTCTGATTCATAGTCAGAAGATGACTTTTCAAAAACTGCTCATTTTCACCCATGACAGGTATGCTGCAGACTTACCAGTGCTGCAGTCAGCTCCTAGGAAGCCAGGTGGGCACTCACAGGTCCCTGTCTTAGTGTCACAGCGACCGCCATTGCTGCACTTACATCTGGCCTTGCAGTTTGACCCATATGATCCCTCACGACACTCTGAGATAGGGAGAGAGAGAAAGAAAGAAAGACATGGTCCGTTTTCACATTGAGGATAGCAAAGGGACATTTTCGAGAGGTTCTCAAGAGGTTCTCGGAGGTCTCGTACGTCATTCATCCAAAAGTTGCCCCCCACCGAGCAGGGCAGTGTAAATAGAATTTTCTTGTTGAGCTCAACACACTACACTATATACGGTAATAGCAGAGCAATGTTTTTGAAAGAGCTGAAATGTATAGACATTTCCCTTATATTTGAGACTTGTTTTATTGAGTTTTTACAGCATGTTACATTCTGAAATTGTCGCAGTAGCTGCCGGCTGCACTGAGCCACGTAAAACTATGGAAGCCCATTCCCGCCACCATATTTTTTATGTGTCACCTAGAATAAAAATTTGACAACATGACAGTGCCTTCAGAAAGTATTCACACCCCTTGACTTTTTCCACATTTTGTTGTGTTTCAGCTTGAATTTAAAATTGATTAAATTGAGAGAAAAAAAATGTCACTGGTCAATAAGTATTCAACCCCTTCGTTATGGCAAGCCT
Organism: Salmo trutta; assembly: GCF_901001165.1. Classification (NCBI taxonomy): domain Eukaryota; kingdom Metazoa; phylum Chordata; class Actinopteri; order Salmoniformes; family Salmonidae; genus Salmo; species Salmo trutta. The sequence continues at coordinate 58,173,940 of NC_042969.1, read as the reverse complement.
AAATAAGTTCAGGAGAAAAAAATTGCTTAACGCTTTGAACATGGTAAAGTTATTAATTACACTTTGGATAGTGTATAAATACACCCAGCCACTACAAAGAAACAGGTGTCCTTCCTAACTCAGTTGCTGGAGAGGAAGGAAATCACTCAGGGATTTCACCATGAGGCCAATGGTGACTTTAAAACAGTTATAGAGTTTAATGGCTATGACAGGAGAAAACAGAGGATGGATCAACAACATTGTAGTTACTCCACAATACTAACCTAAATGACAGAGTGAAAAGCAGAAGCCTGTACAGAATAACAATATTCCAAAACATGCATTGTGTTTGCAATAAGGCACTAAAATTCAAACTGCAAAAAATGTGAAAAAACAACAACAACTTTATGTCCTGAATATAAAGCATTATGTATAGGGCAAACCAACTCAACACATCACTGGGTACCACTCTTCATATTTTCAAGCATGGTGGTGGCTGCATCATGTTATGGGTATGCTTGTCATTGACAAGGACTAGGGAGTTTTTTGTTGTTGATAAAAATAAATGGAATAGAGCTAAGCACAGGCAAATTCCTGGAGGAAAACCTGGTTCAGTCTGCTTTCCAACAGACATTGGGAGACAAATTCACCTTTCAGCAGGACAATAACCTCAAACACCATGCCAAATATATACTGGAATTGCTTACTAAGACGAAATTGAATGTTCTTGAGCGGCCTAGTTATAGTTTTGACTAAAATCGTCTTGAAAATCTATTGCAAGACTTGAAAATGGCTGGCTAGCAATGATCAACAACCAAATTGACAGAGCTTGAAGAATAAATAAAAAAATAATGTGCAAATTTTGTACAATCTAGGACTTAAAGACTTACCCAGAAAGACTCACAGCTGTAATCACTGCCAAAGGTGATTCTAACATGTATTGAATACTTATGTTGAATACTTATGTAATCAAGATATAATAGTGTTTCATTTTCATAATTAGTTTTTAAATGTAGAAGTGTTTCTTCCACTTAGATTATTTTGTGTAGATCGTTGACAAAAAAATGACAATTAAATCCATTTTAATCCCACCTTTTCCACAAAATGTGGGAAAAGTCAAATTTTTATTGATTGAAACACTATGGGATGGTACATTTTACGCTAACATCATGCTTTCATTTGTGTTTGGAGCTCATTATCAGTTTATGATTTTAAATGTTAACAAGCTAAATGTCCCTTATCTTGAGCTAAGAGTTTGTGGGGCATCTAAACCCTTGTGGGGCATTTAAGCCCTGAACAATTCCTGACAGGTAACACTGTCTTCCAGGCTGTGTGCCACCCTCAAGACCACAGCCAATTGCATGCAAATAACAATGCAGCTAACTTGGCAAGTCTTGTGAGTGAGTGAGCCAGCCAGCTAGTTAGCTAGGTAGTTTTGTTAGCTTTAATCCCACCTTGTAACACAACAAAATGTGGAAAAAGTCAAGGGGTGTAAATACTTTCTGAAGGCACTGTATAAGTCTGGAGATTATGTCTAAGGATAACTCAAAATTGTGTTGTCTGACTTTCAGGAAATGGCAGTTAAAGACAAAGACACTGACTTTTGAATACCGATTTTAGACCCAATCACCATCTGTTCAAAGTAGGTAAACTCCAGTTTGTAACATTCTTTCTGAAATGGGCTGTTAATTTATGTGTTTCAATGTAGTGAGTATGATAAACTAATGAAAATATACATTTGTATGAACTTTTTGGCATTTTTATTTTGACTTTTTGAAAATACTATAATAATGGACCAGAATACCAAAGAATCAGAAATCAGAGTTTACGGTTACAACAAACAAAATTAACCCGGGGCCATGTTTAGCCTGTCCTGCACGGAGAAAAAAAAAGAGAGAGAGAGAGAGAGAGAGAGAGAGAGAGAGAGAGAGAGAGAGAGAGAGAAAGCGAGAAAGAGACAAAGACAGAGAGAGCGAGAGCGAGACTGAAAGAGCGAGACAGAGACATACAAAGACAGACAGTACACTTATTCAAACTCATTCTTTGTATAGTGCACTGTGATTCCATTGTTGATGCCACACAATCATTTCACAGCAGTAGACTACCCAACAGTAGGCACTACTTACTGAGTTCACAGCGGTTGCCGTAGTAACCAGGCAGACAGGTACACCTTCCAGTGACAGGGTGACACTGCTCATGGTCCCCAGAACACTGGCACACCTGGCTACAGTTCAGCCCGAACACACCTGATGGACACGCTGCAGGAGACACAAGCATGTACAATAAGGACGGGAGGAGATGGACATAGAGGCACGCATGCGCGCGCGCACACACACTAAAACACTCAACATGATCTGGTTTACATTGCAACATGGAGTATGCTTGTACATTCATTTCTAAACCCAATCTCTACGCAGACATAATAAAATGTAAGCACTCATTCACATTCAAATACCCAGTCACACTCAGACAATGCAGTAGTTCACAGACACTCACATAGTCACACAGGGGAAGATAAATCTATGAAACAAACATGTTTTTTTCTCTCCCTGAAACCACAGCACTTACTGAGGCAGCGTGTAGGACAGATAAGAAACGACTCCAGACTAAAGAGGCAATTACAGCGCTGTCATTATGCAAGTCTGCCTTCCAAAAGCCCTTATCCACCCAGGAGACAAAAACAATGTCTCCTGTTTAACTTGGCAACCCGAGTGTAACGTTTATCAGATGTCTGCTGAGTGTGTGAGAGAAAGGAGGGAGAGGGGGGAGAGGAGAGAGGAGGGGGGTGGTGTGGGGTGTGAGTGGGGTGTGTGTGTGGGGTGTGTGTATGGGGTGTGTTTGGGGTGTGTGTGGGGTGTATGTGGGGTGTGTGAGTGGGGTGTGTGTGGGGTGTGTGTGGGGTGTGTGTGTGGGGTGTGTGTGGGGGGTGTGTGTGTGGGGTGTGTGTGTGGGGTGTGTGTGTGGGGTGTGTGTGTGGGGTGTGTTTGGGGTGTGTGTGGGGTGTGTGTGGGGTGTGTGTGTGGGGTGTGTGTGGGGTGTGTGTGGGGTGTGTGTGTGGGGTGTGTGTGTGGGGTGTGTGTGTGGGGTGTGTGTGTGGGGTGTGTGTGTGGGGTGTGTTTGGGGTGTGTGTGGGGTGTGTGTGTGTGGGGTGTGTGTGTGGGGTGTGTTTGGGGTGTGTGTGGTGTGTGTATGTGGGGTGTGTGTGTGGGGTGTGTGTGTGGGGTGTGTGTGTGGGGTGTGTTTGGGGTGTGTGTGTGGGGTGTGTATGTGGGGTGTGTGTGTGGGGTGTGTTTGGGGTGTGTTTGGGGTGTGTGTGGGGTGTGTGTGTGGGGTGTGTGTGTGGGGTGTGTGTGTGGGGTGTGTTTGGGGTGTGTGTGGGGTGTGTGTGTGTGTGTGTTTAAAGAGAGGTGGTGAGAAGGTAGTGATGTGCTCTTACTCTCCTCACAGCCGTTCCCAGTGAGACCAGCAGGGCAGCCACATGTCCCAGCAACGTGGTGGCAGGACACCCCAGACTGACACTGGCACCACTGGGCACAGGAAGCACCGTAGACCCCAGGCAGGCAGGCTGGGGCACACCAGACACACATTCATCACTAACTAATGTATATTCACTTTAAACAGTGACAATTGTTGTTGTGTGTATAACTGCCTCGTTTAAATAAAGATGAACACTCCTTATAATGACAATTCATGATTTAACCTCAACCTGAATGTATCTATCTCAGTCCCAGGTATGCATTCAAATAAAGCATGGATGGATTTTAAAAACCAATGTCAATTGTTTTCTACAGTAATTGACCTCTCATAGTATAACTTAAGTATGTATGATTTGATAATGTGTTGTTTCCAAAGGGGCCCTTTCTGGCTCCGACACTCACGTTTGTCGCACTGGGCCCCTCTCCATCCTGGGTGACATTCACACCTGCCTGTCACATGGTGGCAGCTTGTCCCGTGGTCACACTGACACCTCTGCTCACACCCTTCTCCATGGAGACCGTCTGGGCAGGCTGCAGCACAGACACATGGGTAGTGTTCAGTAGGCCACAACGTAGCAATAGGGTTTAGAAAGGGTCTGAAAATGAACATCTGTGTTCTTATTTGAAAAGTACAGGTAGGACTTTCCCATTTAACTACGTTTCAAAACGTTTTCTCCCTTCAGAACATGACCCAACTGCTCTCTCCTTTAAAGACAGAAACAGGAAAGGAGGAGGAAATATGCATTTGGGTTTATCTCATAGTCATTATTGGCTTTCTTTCCTCAACTCCTGTCCTTCATCAACACTGAACAGGGTAGCAGAATGCATATCTCGATGTTGGCTTCTGACAGATTGCTTTCACCTATCCAAAGAGATGAGGGAGGAAGCCAGTCTAAACTATTGGGATGAACTTCTTGCATTTGGAAGCAGTGATGTCACAGGTCACCTGTCTGACAGTGCTCTCCAGTCCAGCCAGGGGGACAGCTACACCCCCCAGTCACTCTGTCACACGCCCCTCCGTTCTGACAGCTGCAGGTTTGTGTGCACCCCTCTCCATAGGACCCCTCCCCACAGTCTAGGAGAGGCAGAGAACAGAGGCCTCAGATCACACAATATATCCACGACACAATGAGCTGAATCCTAACCAGGAATCCATGTTACTGACTCGGGCTTTCTAGTAAATCATGCATTGATGTCAATGGGAGATTTGCACAAGAATTCGATCCCAGGTTAGATTTGGACCAAGGTGAGTACAGCTATGAATGCCCTAAATCCTCTGGTTGATTTCACCTCCAGGGACAGAGGGGTGGACTCACCCAGCTCGCAGGCTGCACCGGTCCACCCTCTGGGGCAGGAACACTGGCCAGTCACGCTGTCACAGAAGCCTCCATGCTGGCACAGACACAGCTGGGAACAGTCCTCTCCATACCTCCCAGCAGGACAGGCTGAACACAGTAGTACACACACAAACACAAACACACACAAAATCAATGTAATCAGAGGATGTCATTGTTCAATACAATTCAGACAGATAGAAATGAGGATGAGGATTCAGTTAGGCTGCACTAAGTTTATGTTCGAAAACAACTTACGCAGACCAAACACGTACAATTAACGTATTCATACACTCACTCGACTGTTGTGATATTTCATCGGAAATGGAATAGATCAATATTAATCCCCTATCACTTGCTGTTTTAAGGAATGTTTTACCTAAAGATATTCTGGTAGAAGAGAGATTTCAGTTCCATGCAGAGCTCCTGATGTGCTGTGTTAGTTTAAGGTTAGGTTAAGGTTAGTTTAAGGTCAGACTGGTCCCTATACTGGGTTGACCGATGAGCCACTCACCCTCTTGGCAGCTGGCTCCGGTCCATCCGGCTCCACAGCTGCAGCGGCCGCTGACGTGGTCACAGGTGGCCCCGTTCTGACACTCACAGCTCCGGCTGCAGTTCTTCCCAAAACCACCCTCAGGGCAGGCTGCCTCCCACACAGGACAGGATACACAGTCATACACTTAAATAAAAGTCAGCATTTTATACAGTAGCACTCAACCTGAAGTGGTCAGCTCTACTGGAAGTCTGGACACAGATATACAGATGTAGGATCTTAATTTGAGCCAGTTTGCTACAGCAGGAAAATAATCCAGTAGCAACAGGAAATGTGAATTATTATGTGGATTATAATTAATATTCATTTTTGTAAGGGGTGATACATTTTTCTTAAGGGAATGTCAAGTCTGGAATTTCAAAAGTGGAAAATACAAAGTTCAGAAGCCTTTTTAAACCTCAAACACACTACAGGTTTTAAATGTCCTGCGTTGCAGGAACGTAATCCTGCAACAAGGTGATCAAATTTAAAACTTTGTGTATTTGAGGTTTAAAAAGTTTTGAAATTTCATACTTGACATTCCCTTAAGAAAAATGTATCACCCCTTACAATTTTTTTCCCCATTAATTATAATCCACATAATAATTTACATGTCCTCTTGCTGCAGGTTTATTTTCCTGCTGTAGCAAACTGGCTCAAATTAAGATCCTACATCTGTATGTGGTTTAGCCAATTCCTTGTGTCATTCAGGACCGACAAGGGGCACGATGGAGCGGTTGACTAAAGCAGAAACATATCTGATCTATGGAGAGATATGGCTTCAACGTACTTGTCTTGTATTTCTTGCTTGAGATATGGCCAAATCCATACGTTTGCGCGTCTGTATAGAGCACATTCATTTGACCTATCTGAACTAGTCGCTAATGATCGATGTCTGAAATGAAATTACATTTGCGTAACGAGAGCGAGATGGGAAACAAACCACAGCAACTTGTCATTAAGCTACGCAAGTGGGTTTGAGCTGACTCTTGGCTTCGGGTAATCAGGACCACAAAACATGCTTGGGGGAGACCAGGCCCTCTCGAATAAGAATTGAGAATGACATAGTCTGAACTTTAAGAGGGCATTTCACTAGATCCATTAAAACTGCATGAAGACTTTAGAGAGCAGCGAATACAGACTTTGCATGACAGTACCGAGGGTAAAACTGATGGTCCTAAAACGTGGATCTATTTATCCAGAATCTGATGCAATTAACGATGTACGCTGGAGGGACATCCTACCAGCCCCCCTACACCCCTCCCACCCCTTATGCATCCCTAAAAAAGGAATTGGCAGGGTATCGTTAAAAAGATAATTGTTCTCAAACACATGGGAGATTGTATTTAGGGTGAGAGGATGCCGTGATGGGCTGGTAGAGAGGCTCCCTCACACCCCGTTTTAATGATGTGGCTACCCTACCCAGAATGCAGTGTGGTCCCGACCAGCCAGGGGTGCAGAGGCAGGCTCCTGTGATGTGGTGGCAGCGGGCACCGTTCCTGCACTCGCACATCTGGCCACAGTCAAGACCGTAAAACCCGTCCGGGCACACTGCAAGCCAAGATAAAACATCCTCTAGTTAGGGACTGGCAGCTTCACACACAGAGGTAAGGATGCCAACTTTTTTCTCTCTCTCTTTCTGTGTCTCTCTCTTTCTGTGTCTCTCTCTGTCTCTTTGTGTGTCTCTCTCGGTCTCTTTCTGTGTCTCTCGCTCTTTCTGTGTCTCTCTGTCTCCCTCTCGCTGTCTCTTTCCCTCTCTCGGTCTCTTTCCCTCTCTCTTTCTCTCTCTCTCTCTGTCTGATCTCTCTCTCTCTCATCTCTGTCTTTCCACCTACCAGAAATACCATATGAAATTGCAGTACCCTGCTCTAGCAGTTCATTTGTGGAGCGTCTGCATTCGTTAAGTGAGCTCACATCCCACATGTGAGGAGTATCCGTGCCACATCAAAGCCTGCGGAGACACGGGGGCCGGGCCTCCCCCCTGAGGGGGTGGAGAGAGGGGCACACACACACCAAGGACTGGTAATTAGAACACCTGCTGGGTCCACAGGCCCGTCGTCAGGGTCTAGGAACCCAGCCCAAAACAAAGCCAGGTTACTGCATGCGGGGCGCACACACACACACACACACACACACACACACACACACACACACACACACACACACACACACACACACACACACACTGTATATAGTGCATAGACACATACAGTATATAATGCATATAGACACTTGCACACATACACACACACACACTCCTGCTACCACTGGTGTTCAGTAATGCCAGTGGCCCAGGTCTGTTTTCCATTCATAGAGAGAGAGAGAGCAGGGGGAGCTGATAGTTGAAACTGTCTGTGGAGTCGGTAGACAACCATGGAGGTTAGTAAACATATTGTCTATGGCCCAGAACAGGTCCACCAGTGCTGTTATGGAAAAACCTTGTATAAATGTGGAGGGATGAAGAGGGGGCTTTCCCACTGTGCTGTAAACATTGCCTAAACGCTCGACTAAACCGTGAAACAGGCAGGAAGGCCCGTGTTTACTCAGTGATTCTCGTTGATTGCTCAATTTGTCACCGAAAAGTGCAAGATCACAGAGCAACAGCTCTAATGACAACACTTACTATCAGTTTGTATGTTAAGAGCAGTTACTACAACACAGGCACAGCAACATTTATGTCTTTGTTTAGAGAAAAGCTGCGTTCGCTTGGCTGTGTTTCTGATTGATTAACAGATGCAGTAGGACACACCTCCTTTTAGCCCTGGTGGTGTGTGGGGAAGGATGGCACTGGTTTGGGCACTGGCTGCTTCCCAGTCTGAACATATCCCTTGTTCCAATTGACCCTATGCCAAATTACCCATCTCATATACTGTACATACACTGGGACTTTTGGCCTGACCGTGCCTTTTCTCTTAGCCTGGTCCCAGATCTGTTTGTGCTGTCTTGCCAACTCCTATGGCCATTGTCACGCCAAACATGAGCAAAGCATAAGAGTAGCCAAGACAGTACAAATACATATGGGGGATCAGGCTACTTTTTCTCACGCTGCCACTATAATCTGCCTATGTGGTGGTTCTACTATAAAGATATACTGTCTCATTACAGCCTGAGCAGGGAAGATGCTGCCATGGATCCATCTGTGTGCCTGTGGTGCTATGTGCCTGTGGTGCTGTGTGCCTGTGGTGCTATGTGCCTGTGGCGCGGTGTGTCTGTGGTGCTGTGTGCCTGTGGCGCGGTGTGTCTGTGGCGTGGTGTGTCTGTGGCGCGGTGTGTCTGTGGCGCGGTGTGTCTGTGGTGATGTGTGTCTGTGGTGCTATGTGCCTGTGGCGCAATGTGTCTGTGGTGCTATGTGCCTGTGGCGCGGTGTGTCTGTGGCGCGGTGTGTCTGTGGCGCGGTGTGTCTGTGGCGCGGTGTGTCTGTGGCGCGTTGTGTCTGTGGCGCGGTGTGTCTGTGGCGCAGTGTGTCTGTGGTGATGTGTGTCTGTGGTGCTATGTGCCTGTGGCGCAATGTGTCTGTGGTGCTGTGTGCCTGTGGCGCGGTGTGTCTGTGGCGCGGTGTGTCTGTGGCGCAGTGTGTCTGTGGTGATGTGTGTCTGTGGCGCTATGTGCCTGTGGCGCAATGTGTATGTGGTGATGTTTTTCTGGGGTGCGGCGTGTCTGTGGTGATGCGTGTCTGTGGTGGTGTGTGTCTGTGGTGCTGTGTGTCTGTGGTGATGTGTGTCTGTGGTGCGGTGTGTCTGTGGCGCGGGGTGTCTGTGGCGCTGTGTGTCTGTGGTGATGTGTGTCTGTGGTGCGGTGTGTCTGTGGTGATGTGTGTCTGTGGTGATGTGTGTCTGTGGTGCTGTGTGTCTGTGGTGCGGTGTGTCTGTGGTGCTGTGTGTCTGTGGTACGGTGTGTATGTGGTGCGGTGTGTCTGTGGTGATGTGTGTCTGTGGTGTGGTGTGTCTGTGGTGCAGTGTGTCTGTGGTTCTGTGTGTCTGTGGTTCTGTGTGTCTGTGGCGATGTGTGTCTGTGGGTCTGTGTGTCTGTGGTGCAGTGTGTCTGTGGTGCGGTGTGTCTGTGGTGATGTTTTTCTGGGGTGCGGCGTGTCTGTGGTGATGCGTGTCTGTGGTGATGTGTGTCTGTGGTGCTGTGTGTCTGTGGTGTGGTGTGTCAGTGGTGCTGTGTGTCTGTGGTGATGTGTGTCTGTGGTGCTGTGTGTCTGTGGTGATGTGTGTCTGTGGTGCTGTGCAGTGGTGTGGGGCTATTTTAAGGTGCTGGAGCACACATTTCTTTTTCAATTATGTTATTATTTCTCAATCAAAGTTTGTACCAACAGATGCACCTTATTCAATATATTATTCACGATTTACCAGTGAAATGTCCAAACTCCAAACTGTATATTTGATGATATTTTTTTATTTAACCTTTATTTAGGCAATGACTGTTTACCAAGAGGCAAAAGGCCTCTTGTGGGGACGGGGGCTGGGATTAAAACATTTATTTTTAGGACAAAACACACATCACGACAAGAGAGACACCACAACACAACATAAAGAGAGATCTAAGAAAACAACACAACATGGTAGCAACACAACATGGTACAGTAGCAGCATAAACATGGTACAAACATTGTTAGGCAAAGGACAAAGGGCAAAAAGGTAGATAAAACAATGTATCACGCGAATCAGCCACAAGTGTCAGTAAGAGTGTCCTGTCTTTGAATGTAGAGATGGAGATAACACCATGCAGTTTGAGTGGTTGTTGCAGCTTGTTGCCAATCATTTGATCTCAATCAGTTTCATGGAAATTTGAATTTAGATCTTCTTGAATGACTGTTTCTAAGTGAATTAGAGCCGATGGTGTTTTAAACTATTAGCCTTGTATTTTGTTTCAATCAAAGCATAGGCTATCCTACCTAGTGTTGCACGCTGTTGAGTTTTGGCTGCATTAGAACAAAAACTGTGACTATTTAGCTACAACAAGCATCCTTAAAACTCATGAGCTCCAAGTCCATAACAAACTGTTTTGAGGACAGCAGTTTTAGCAACACCTCATAGAGTTTTGTGTCTTTGGCTGTTCTCGTTAGGGAGTGAAGTTTATGCATAATAAGGGTTACATGGATAAAATCGAACCTCTCTGAAATGAAAATGGATGGCCCTCCCTTCAGCAAAATACATTTTGCCTAAACCTTCCCTGACCCGGAACATTTAAAAAAAACAAGTGACCATCCCCTATACCCAAAAGAATAATGTAAACATACAGTGGATAGCAGAGAAGATGGCTAAAATATCTCCTTAATAGTAAAAACATTACATGAATCTATTATCATATTTGCAGGTCCGAGAAAAAATTGCCTTTTAGAAATATTTCTTGCAATTCAATTTTTACCAGATTTTTTTTATATCACACAAATTACCGAAATGACAGGCTAAGAATGGCCAGAGAGATAGGCCTATGTGTTTTGATTGCAAACTGTCCCTGTTCGCAAATAATTAAATCTGAGATCTGAGCATGCTACGTTCAAAAGTTAGGCCTACCTTTCCACCACAGACAGAGTAGACCTACCTTTCCACCCCAGACAGAGTAGGTCTACCTTTCCACCCCAGACAGAGTAGACCTACCTTTCCACCCCAGACAGAGTAGACCTACCTTTCCACCCCAGACAGAGTAGGCCTACCTTTCCACCCCAGACAGAGTAGACCTACCTTTCCACCCCAGACAGATTAGGTCTACCTTTCCACCCCAGACAGAGTAGACCTACCTTTCCACCCCAGACAGAGTAGACCTACCTTTCCACCCCAGACAGAGTAGACCTACCTTTCCACCCCAGACAGAGTAGACCTAACTTTCCACCCCAGACAGAGTAGACCTACCTTTCCCCCCAGACAGAGTAGACCTACCTTTCCACCCCAGACAGAGTAGGTCTACCTTTCCACCCCAGACAGAGTAGACCTACCTTTCCACCCCAGACAGAGTAGACCTACCTTTCCACCCCAGACAGAGTAGACCTACCTTTCCACCCCAGACAGAGTAGACCTGCCTTTCCACCCCAGACAGAGTAGGTCTACCTTTCCACCCCAGACAGAGTAGACCTACCTTTCCACCCCAGACAGAGTAGACCTACCTTTCCACCCCAGACAGAGTAGGCCTACCTTTCCACCCCAGACAGAGTCGACCTACCTTTCCACCCCAGACAGAGTAGGTCTACCTTTCCACCCCAGACAGAGTAGACCTACCTTTCCACCCCAGACAGAGTAGACCTACCTTTCCACCCCAGACAGAGTAGACCTACCTTTCCACCCCAGACAGAGTAGGTCTACCTTTCCACCCCAGACAGAGTAGACCTACCTTTCCACCCCAGACAGAGTAGGCCTACCTTTCCACCCCAGACAGAGTAGACCTACCTTTCCACCCCAGACAGAGTAGACCTACCTTTCCACCCCAGACAGAGTAGGTCTACCTTTCCACCCCAGACAGAGTAGGTCTACCTTTCCACCCCAGACAGAGTAGGCCTACCTTTCCACCCCAGACAGAGTAGACCTACCTTTCCACCCCAGACAGAGTAGACCTACCTTTCCACCCCAGACAGAGTAGACCTACCTTTCCACCCCAGACAGAATAGGTCTACCTTTCCACTCAAGACAGAGTAGGTCTACCTTTCCACCCCAGACAGAGTAGACCTACCTTTCCACCCCAGACAGAGTAGACCTACCTTTCCACCCCAGACAGAGTAGGCCTACCTTTCCACCCCAGACAGAGTAGACCTACCTTTCCACCCCAGACAGAGTAGACCTACCTTTCCACCCCAGACAGAGTAGGTCTACCTTTCCACCACAGACAGAGTAGGGCTACCTTTCCACCCCAGACAGAGTAGACATACCTTTCCACCCCAGACAGAGTAGGCCTACCTTTCCACCCCAGACAGAGTCGACCTACCTTTCCACCCCAGACAGAGTAGACCTACCTTTCCACCCCAGACAGAGTAGGCCTACCTTTCCACCACAGACAGAGTAGACCTACCTTTCCACCCCAGACAGAATAGACCTACCTTTCCACCCCAGACAGAGTAGACCTACCTTTCCACCCCAGACAGAGTAGGCCTACCTTTCCACCCCAGAGAGTAGACCTACCTTTCCACCCCAGACAGAGTAGGCCTACCTTTCCACCCCAGACAGAGTAGGTCTGCCTTTCCACCCCAGACAAAGTAGGTCTACCTTTCCACCCCAGACAGAGTAGACCTACCTTTCCACCCCAGACAGAGTAGACCTACCTTTCCACCCCAGACAGAGTAGTCTACCTTTCCACCCCAGACAGAGTAGGTCTACCTTTCCACCACAGACAGAGTAGGTCTACCTTTCCACCCCAGACAGAATAGACCTACCTTTCCACCCCAGACAGAGTAGACCTACCTTTCCACCCCAGACAGAGTAGGCCTACCTTTCCACCCCAGACAGAGTAGGCCTACCTTTCCACCCCAGACAGAGTAGGTCTACCTTTCCACCCCAGACAGAGTAGGCCTACCTTTCCACCCCAGACAGAGTAGGCCTACCTTTCCACCCCAGACAGAGTAGACCAACCTTTCCACCCCAGACAGAGTAGACCTACCTTTCCACCCCAGACAGAGTAGGCCTACCTTTCCACCCCAGACAGAGTAGACCTACCTTTCCACCCCAGACAGAGTAGGTCTACCTTTCCACCCCAGACAGAGTAGGCCTACCTTTCCACCCCAGACAGAGTAGGCCTACCTTTCCACCCCAGACAGAGTAGACCAACCTTTCCACCCCAGACAGAGTAGACCTACCTTTCCACCCCAGACAGAGTAGACCTACCTTTCCACCCCAGACAGAGTAGGCCTACCTTTCCACCCCAGACAGAGTAGACCTACCTTTCCACCCCAGACAGAGTAGACCTACCTTTCCACCCCAGACAGAGTAGGCCTACCTTTCCACCCCAGACAGAGTAGACCTACCTTTCCACCCCAGACAGAGTAGACCTACCTTTCCACCCCAGACAGAGTAGGCCTACCTTTCCACCCCAGAGAGAGTAGACCTACCTTTCCACCCCAGACAGAGTAGACCTACCTTTCCACCCCAGACAGAGTAGGCCTACCTTTCCACCCCAGACAGAGTAGGCCTACCTTTCCACCCCAGACAGAGTAGGTCTACCTTTCCACCCCAGACAGAGTAGGTCTACCTTTCCACCCCAGACAGAGTAGACCTACCTTTCCACCCCAGACAGAGTAGACCTACCTTTCCACCCCAGACAGAGTAGGCCTACCTTTCCACCCCAGACAGAGTAGACCTACTTTTCCACCCCAGACAGAGTAGACCTACCTTTCCACCCCAGACAGAGTAGGCCTACCTTTCCACCCCAGACAGAGTAGGCCTACCTTTCCACCCCAGACAGAGTAGACCTACCTTTCCACCCCAGACAGAGTAGACCTACCTTTCCACCCCAGACAGAGTAGGCCTAACAACACAGACATTTATTTTTTACTGTTGGCTACTCTTCTTCTATGGCTTAACCCAATGACAGGTCACACGTTTTTTCCCTAAAAACTGTCTGGGTTTAAACATATTCTATTGTACAGAAAGTGAATAGCTTAATTCATAGTGACAGAATTAGATTACTTCACAAGCAAAGTCCATTCTTTATCTCCTCGGCTATAGAAGGTTGTAGCTCAGCCTCTGAATGTCAAAGAAAGTAAACAATGATATCCCCATATGCATCGGAGTCACGTCGTTGCCGGATATTTTACAGCTTGTTTCTAGCATTGTGGACCAAAGCCCTGTTATAGATCACTTTACATAATCAGATCTGTTTTATTTTCTTGAAATTCTTAAGCTAACAAGGGGTAGGCCTGTGCTTTTTCAAATGTTCTTTAATAAAAGGAAGTCCTATGGCATACTCTCTCATTAATTTGAGTCTTGGTTTTAACTTAACAGCCCTTCACAGACACAGAGGTAGACTATTTAAAGAGTGCATGGTGGGTGGAGGAATTGACCGACAAATCTATGGATATAGCAGCTAATTCTGTCTGTCAAACAGACAGAGTCCTACCTCTTATTTCTTAAATAGGAAGAAATAGGCTCCAACACAAAGCCCTTTCGTTGTTAGTAACGTCTAATTAAAATGATGGTTGAAATTAATTATGCCTTCATGAATTTGCCTACTTTCAGCACCATGAGCTGTCCATTTCTGATTGATTGTGCAGTGGCTGCTGCTTCAAGTTTCAGCACCACAATGTAAATTAATTCAATCTGGCTTATTGTGAGGTTAATAACTCTGATAAATACATCAAGGACAAGAAACATATTGTTTTTATTCAAATCAATTACAGTAGTAGCAAGCTATTAAAGTTAACATCCGGTCCTCCAGTCATCTTTGAGCTCTCCTTCTAAAACTGAACAGAACATAGGCTTTAGGATAATATTGCATTTTCTGGAATAGGCCTAATAAAATAAAAATGTTGGTTAGGCAGCACAAAAGAAATGATGCATCAGCATGATCAGAGCAGGCTGGGGCTCAGGGCTGGAACATCCATTACAGTGTGTAACGCAGTCTAGTTCTATTTACACCATCCCACTGTTGCATAAGAAGCATAATAAGCAACTCATTCTAAAACACTGAGAAATACTGAAATTTCATCAATTACAAATTACAGTGCCTTGCAAAAGTATTCACCCCCCTTGGCATTTTTCCTATTTTTTTTGCATTACAACCTGTAATTTAAATGGATTTTTATTTGGAATTCATGTAATGGACATACACAAAATAGTCAAAATTGGTGAAGTGAAATGAAAAATAAACAACGGAAAAGTGGTGCGTGCATATGTATTCACTCCCTTTGCTATGAAGCCCCTAAATAAGATCTGGTGAAACCAATTACCTTCAGAAGTCACATAATTAGTTAAATAAAGTCCGCCTGAGTGCAATCTAAGTGTCACATGATCTGTCACATGATCTCAGTATATATACACCTGTTCTGAAAGGCCCCAGAGTCTGCAACACCACTAAGCAAGGGGCACCACCAAGCAAGCGGCACCATGAAGACCACGGAGCTCTCCAAACAGGTCTGGGACAAAGTTGTGGAGAAGTACAGATCAGGGTTGGGTTATAAAAAAACATCTGAAACTTTGAACATCCCACGGAGCACCATTAAATACATTATTGAAAAATGGAAAGAATATGGCACCACAATAAACCTGCCAAGAGAGGGCCGCCCACCAAATCTCATGGACCAGGCAAGGAGGGCATTAATCAGAGAGGCAACAAAGAGGCCAAAGATAACCCTGAAGGAGCTGCAAAGTTCCACAGCGGAGATTGGAGTATCTGTCCATAAGACCACTTTAAGCCATACACTCCACAGAGCTGGGCTTTACAGAAGAGTGTCCAGAAAAAAGCCATTGCTTAAAGAATAAAATAAGCAAACACGTCTGGTGTTCGCCAAAAGGCATGTGGAAGACTCCACAAACATATGGAAGAAGGTATTCTGGTTATTGAGGTTATTCTGGTTATTATTCTAAAATTGAGCTTTTTGGCCATCAAGGAAAATGCTATGTCTGGCACAAACCCAACACCTCTCATCACCCCGAGAACAACATCCCCACAGTGAAGCATGGTGGTGGCAGCATCATGCTGTGGGGATGTTTTTCAATGGCAGGAACTGGGAAACTGGTCAGAATTGAAGGAATGATGGATGGTGCTAAATACAGGGAATTTATTGGGGGAAACCTGTTTCAGTCTACAAGAGATTTGAGAATGGGACGGAGGTTCACCATCCAGCAGGACAATGGCCCTAAGCATACTGCTAAAGCAACACTCAAGTGGTTTAAGGGGAAGCATTTAAATGTCTTGGAATGGCCTAGTCAAAGCCCAGACCTCAATCCAATTGAGAATCTGTGGTATGACTTAAAGATTGCTGTACACTAGCAGAAGTCATCCAACTTGAAGGAGCTGGAGCAGTTTTGCCTTGAAGAACGGGCAAAAATCCCAGTGGCTAGATGTGCCAAGCTTATAGAGACATACCCCAAGAGACTTGCAGCTGTAATTGCTGCAAAAGATGGCTCTACAAAGTGTTGACTTTGGGGGGGGAATAGTTATGCACGCTCAAGTTTTCTGTTTTTTTTTGTCTTATTTCTTGTTTGTTTCACAATAAAAAATATTTTGTATGTTCAAAGTCGTAGGCATGTTGTGCAAATCAAATGACACAAACCCCCCAAAAAATCTATTTTAATTCCAGGTTGTAAGGCAAAACAAAATAGGAAAAATGCCAATGGGTTGAATACTTTTGTAAGCCACTGTACATGATCCTCCTATGGATTAGATAAAACAAATACTAAACCCTCCCCTTGACTGAAATTGAAAAAGCATGACCCTCCCCTATTTTCCTCCAGGTACCCATTCTATAAATTCAGCTGCATCTCTTAAGTCGGATTTGGCCCGCTCAAAGTGAGCGAGTGAGCACAGAGCATGTTGGACCAGGAAAGAGCTCGCCACTCAGTGCGTTCTCAATACTCACCCTACTTTTGCCACTTGTTGCTGCAGTTTGGCAGTGGACTCAGCGAATTGGTTACCTCTAGGCTGCTACACATACAGTGCATTTTGGAAAGTATTTAGACCCCTTGACTTTATCCACATTTTTTTACGTTACAGCCTTATTCAAACTCCAAGTGGGCTGTCATGTGCTTTTTACTGAGAAGTGGCTTCCGTCTGGCCACTCTACCATAAAGGCCTGATTGATGGAGTGCTGCAGAGATGGTTGTCCTTCTGGAGGGTTCTCCCATCGCCACAGAGGATCTCTTGAGCTCTGTCAGAGTGACCATCGGGTTCTTGGTCACCTCCCTGACCAAAGCCCTTCTCCCCCGATTGCTCAATTTGGCCGGGCAGCCAGCTCTAGGTAGAGTCTTGGTGGTTCCAAACTTCTTCCATTTAAGAATGATGGAGGCCACTGTGTTCTTGGGGACCTTCAATGCTGCAAAATGTTTTGCTTCGACACAATTCTGTCTCGGAGCTCTACTGACAATTCCTTCGACCTAATGGCTTGGTTTTTGCTTTGACATGCACTGTCAACTGTAGCACCTTATATAGACAGGTGTGTGCCTTTACAAATCACGTCCAATCAATTGATTTAACAACAGGTGAACTCCAATCAAGTTGTAGAAACATCTCAAGGATGATCAATGGAAACAGGATGCACCTTAGCTCAATTTCGAGTCTCATAGCAAAAGTCTGAATACCTTTGTAAATAAGGTATTTATTTACATAAGTAACAAAATATGAAAAAGTCAAGGAGTCTGAATACTTTCCGAATGCAGTGTATTTATTTGGTTTGTCATTCTATCGTTTTCCATGGAATTTGTTTGGTAATGAAATAGAATTTATTTAGAATTTATCTGAATTAATTTTCCAGGAATATTTTGACCAGCTCTGTGTATTCTTAAATTGAAGTGAGTTTGTTTTACTGAGGCAGCACTACAACCCTGGTGCTGTCTCTGTGGAACTGTCTCTCTGGAGCTGTGTTTCTGTGGTGCTGTGTGTCTGTGGTGCTGTCTGTCTGTGGTGCTATGTGTCTGGGGTGCTGTGTGTCTGCGGTGCAGTGTGTCTGCGGTGCAGTGTGTCTGGGGTGCTGTGTCTCTGGGGTGCTGTGTGTCTACGGTGCTGTGTGTCTGCGGTGCTGTGTGTCTGCGGTGCTGTGTGTCTGCGGTGCTGTGTGTCTGCGGTGCTGTGTGTCTGGGGTGCTGTGTGTCTGCGGTGCTGTGTTTCTGCGGTACTGTGTGTCTGGGGTGCTGTGTGTCTGCGGTGCTGTGTGTCTAGGGTGCTGTGTGTCTGGGGTGCTGTGTGTCTGCGGTGCTGTGTGTCTGCGTTGCTGTGTGTCTGCGGTGCTGTGTGTCTGGGGTGCTGTGTGTCTACGGTGCAGTGTGTCTACGGTGCTGTGTGTCTACGGTGCTGTGTGTCTGCGGTGCTGTGTGTCTGCGGTGCTGTGTGTCTGCGGTGCTGTGTGTCTACGGTGCAGTGTGTCTGGGGTGCTGTGTGTGTGTGTGTGTGTGTGTGTGTGTGTGTGTGTGTGTGTGTGTGTGTGGTGGTGGTAGTGGCCATAGAGATACAGTGTACTTTTTCATTCTGTGATGGTGGCACAGTACTGGTGGTATTTAGTCAACATCTGGTCAGATGGCTCTGATTGTCTCTAGACCTTGAGCTGCTGGCAGAGATGCAGAGATGCCAGACTGATGCCATGTTTGATGCCGGGGTGAGTTGATGAAGAGGTACATTTCACCATGACATTCACCACAGCCCACTTTTTCTGACCAGCAGACCTCTAGTAATTTAGTAACCTATGTAATCTTCAACCAACACAGTTATAGGGTTATCAATTATCTTTATCAATTTACAAAATGTACTTCGTTTACATTGGAGATCAACCAAATCTTAAAATTATCTAAATGGGTCTAAATGGGTTAATTTAGTATTCT
Source organism: Salmo trutta (assembly GCF_901001165.1). Classification (NCBI taxonomy): domain Eukaryota; kingdom Metazoa; phylum Chordata; class Actinopteri; order Salmoniformes; family Salmonidae; genus Salmo; species Salmo trutta. The sequence goes on along the minus strand of NC_042969.1, from coordinate 58,155,165 downwards.
TAATTTGAAGGGGGGAAAAAACAATTTTCTGAATTCTCCTTAACATACACATTTAAAATACATAGATAGATTTTGGGATGCTGGTTTGAGGTTACCAAACACCAATGCCAATCCTTTCCACAAGAAGAGAGCGATTGGTTTCCACTTAATCCCAGAGTGAAGTGTCAGTTGAGATTAGCCTGGGCTGGGTTGCTATTTCAACTGTGGATGGAAGGTTTAAATTGTCTGCTGTGCCTCTGTTTATAATCAGTACTGGGAGTCCTCAGACTCCACCAGCCACCAGTGTGCTGCTAGCTACATCGCTGATTAAATTAGCTCTTTAAAGGAGCAATCCGGGATTTGAAAAACAACAAACAGGCCCAACCACTTCTTTTGGGTAAACAGCTAAGAGATGGGGTTGGAGAAATGTAACCACTTGCAAATTCATGGATGTAAGGACTGGTCAACTATAGATCAAAATTATAGTTTTAACCATGTTTTGATATGTGGTTTTACAAACAATGGAGTGAAACAAACTCATATTGACAGGGGTAAGAGAGTTGAACTAAGCTCATGAGGCATTTATATGTTATATTCTTTAAGAATCAATGGCTATATGTCATTCATTCCAAAGTCCAAAAATTGATGTACCAATCCCTGATTGCCCCTTTAAGGAAGTAATGAGGATTATTTCCAGATCCCAGCCTGTGTGTTAAAGCGTTGTGTCCTGTCAGCCTAGTTAGCCTATAAACCAAGGCAGGAGACCACACAGCTAGACAGACATAGAGACATGGAAGGGGAAACTCTGGCCCTCGCTGACTAGTAGAAATCACTTCCTGACTGCCCTTAAAGGAAGAGGCCCCTGTACAATATGGGGAAACTAGACACCTTATTTAAGGGGGGGAATACTTTAGAAACAGAACAGTGGGAGACAGAGAGAGAGAGAGAGAGAGAGAGAGAGAGAGAGAGAGAGAAAATATATATATTTGAGTTTCCATGGTCATTTCCATTGACATATGATGTCTATGTTGGAAACCATTGGCTTGTTATGGCTAGGAATTTCAAATCCTGCAGGTCAGAAGGGTGTGTGTTAATGTATCTTATGATATAATGTGACATGACTGTGATTCACGCATGAAACAGGCTATATTTTACAGCACTGGTAACTTAATCTTATACCACAAATTTACTTTAGACCGTTTCAGTCAAAGCCTAATCAAAATCAAATCAATTAGCTAGTCAAGCTTGAGACCAGCTACTCTGGGATATTCACATATAGTTGGCCTTGTTTTACTGTAATTGGACTGTGTGTGTGAGACTGCACAGGGACCATCAGACATCTACCAGCGCCCTCCAGAGTCTAACATAGGACTTTTCACTGGAAAAGTTGCCTTGGTAGTGTTAAACTAAACTGCAGTGAGTGGCTACATAGATTCTAGAGAAGAGAGTATGATGATCTCAAAAAACCCAGTCAAATCTGAATCATTAAAGAGTACTTATAGCAGCTAGAATAGCAAAAAAATAGACCAATACAATAGTCCCACAACAGATATTTAATCAAAGCGCCTTGGACAGCTTGACACCAGATTCATTGTCAATTTATTCTTGGTGTAGAGATATGTTATCAGGGGCGCCTTATGAGGGGTGAAAAGTTAGGATGATTCTAAGGGCCTGTGACTGTCAGGTGCCCTAAAAAACTATTAGAACATTAGGTAAAAATTGTTCAATATTAAATTACTCACCTATCATCATTAACAGAATATTTTATTTACAATGTACTAATAAAACTAACGGTTTCTTTTTCTTTCCTTGTTTTTGGCAAAAAGTAAACATCCAGAGAGCCTCTGTAATGCCCCCGACCCCCTATTTACATGAAATGGTTCAGTCCTGCCCCCAACCCAGGAAGGAACGGTACTTGCCAGCAGTGAATTGTGAGTGAGGAGTGCTGGTGGAGCATCATGTCTCAGCTTCCTAAAGAAAAATCTGGTTACCAAAAATGAAAAGAAAGAAAAGAAAGACAGGAGAGAAAAAAGAAAGGGCGACAGTATGTCACCCAATTTTTCACAAAGGAAGGTGGGTGTAGTCCGTGAGTGGTGGAAATTAACCTGGTAACGTTAGTTCAGTCCATAGTGAAATAGGCTTATTTTGCTCCCCTACCATTAGTTACTTAATATCTTCACAGAAACGTCTGAGTGTTTACATTTCGCTCCTCTTTTAGCCAACATTTAATCAACGCAGGCAAACTTTTAGCAAGCTATTCATAGTAAATCAGTTGTCCCCGCCCCTGCCTAGTGCCAGGCCCAACAGATGCAGCTTCAGGCTCAGCAGCCCTGTCACCCCATCCCCCCCGAACCAGCCCCGTCTCCCCATCCCCATACCCCTGAACCAGCCCTGTCTCCCCATCCCCATACCCCTGAACCAGCCCCGTTTCCCCATCCCCATACCCCTGAACCAGCCCCGTCTCCCCATCCCCATACCCCTGAACCAGCCCCGTCTCCCCATCCCCATACCCCTGAACCAGCCCCGTCTCCCCATCCCCATACCCCTGAACCAGCCCCGTCTCCCCAGACCCCTGAACCAGCCCCGTCTCCCCATCCCCATACCCCTGAACCAGCCCCGTCTCCCCATCCCCATACCCCTGAACCAGCCCTGTCTCCCCATCCCCATACCCCTGAACCAGCCCTGTCTCCCCATCCCCATACCCCTGAACCAGCCCCGTCTCCCCATCCCCATACCCCTGAACCAGCCCTGTCTCCCCATCCCCATACCCCTGAACCAGCCCTGTCTCCCCATCCCCATACCCCTGAACCAGCCCTGTCTCCCCATCCCCCTACCCCTGAACCAGCCCCGTCTCCCCATCCCCATCCCCCTGAACCAGCACTGTCTCCCCATCCCCATACCCCTGAACCAGCCCTGTCTCCCCATCCCCATGAACCAGCCCTGTCTCCCCATCCCCATCCCCCTGAACCAGCCCCGTCTCCCCATCCCCATACCCCTGAACCAGCCCTGTCTCCCCATCCCCATACCCCTGAACCAGCCCTGTCTCCCCATACCCCTGAACCAGCCCTGTCTCCCCATCCCCATACCCCTGAACCAGCCCCGTCTCCCCATCCCCATACCCCTGAACCAGCTCCGTCTCCCCATCCCCATACCCCTGAACCAGCCCTGTCTCCCCATCCCCATAGCCCTGAACCAGCCCCGTCTCCCCATCCCCATCCCCCTGAACCAGCCCTGTCTCCCCATCCCCATACCCCTGAACCAGCCCTGTCTCCCCATCCCCATAGCCCTGAACCAGCCCCGTCTCCCCATCCCCATACCCCTGAACCAGCCCTCAAACATTGTAATAATTTTTTCCACATAATGATCATTATATGAAACAAAAACAGCCTATAGTCTATATTGGATGCTGGACAGTTTGAAGCATTGAGTGACTCAGTCTGTATAAGTGACAGCCAATGTTAAAATAATACCTTCAAGTCATATGGCCAAGGTATGTCTCCATGGCTTTGATGCAGACTGAAATGTGGTCATTTTCCGACATCTAGTGGTGTTGATACGCAACTGCAGGTAATTTGGGTCAATATTCTCCAGGATTCAGTGCTATTGCATTTTTTCCGTGGTGCACGCAGTTAATAGAAGGTCAACTAAATGGTAATAACTGAAATGTTGGTTATGATGTTATTACAAATGGTATTATATTATAGGATATATTATCATATGTGTCATGTACACTCTACAGAGCCAGGACCCTCTTCAAGTGATAGTTTTGTCAGGGAGGAGTGTGGAAGTGGAGGAAGAGGTGAAAGACAGCAGATGATGAGGATGGAGCAAATGAGAGAAGGTGCACAGAAAGAGACAGACAAAGTGAGGATGTTGAAAAACAAGCTGATCAGTGACTTTGCTAGCAAGAAGGCTCAGCGCTGGGTTCTTGGTGGATAAGGCTGAGCAAGGGCCAGTGATAACTGTTAAATGGCATGGCTATGGATATTGGATCACTACACACATGATGCCAACAGGCTGAGAACAAGACTGAGAACAAGATGTATCTCAAAGTAATGGATAGATTGCCATAACATTTGTTGTGCACAATCAAGACCCCAAGTGGAAGAAACCTAGTGATTTGGTGACCATTTGACCTTTCCTCTAGCGCTACCATCAGGCCTTTTCATTTCCATTTAGTTTTCCATTTCCACTTTTACAGCTGCTTATTTTCTAGTTGGTATGTATACTTAGTTCAACAATCTGCTGCTGATTTGATTATTTTGTTTGTTATATCATTCTATAGATGATGATGTTAATTTATTTTAATTGAAGAGGTTAATGTATTTTTAAGTTATATTTATTTTAAGTTATTCATTAATGTTAAGAGAATTTTCCACTCATGAATTTTACCATTAAAATGACATTTAGACTGTAAAAGACAGCCTTTAGCACATCTCTTATAGAGGGTATCAGTCCTGCATCAAATAGTGAATTCCACTGTATGCAGAATGTTGCATCCATGTCTGCACAGTGTTATATTTTCACAGCTCACTGTCAGTTAATATCGTACAGAAAATATTGGACTACAAGAGAGTTGCAAGCCTGCAAAGTTAGAGTTATTTAAAGCTTTAAATGGGTCATTTGGGTTCTGGAGGTGTGTGGTTACAGCAATTGCGCAGGGTTGGTGTGGCCTGTGGTGGTGGGGCCCAATGTGATATCTTTTCATGGGGCCCAAAATCCCTGGCGGCGCCCCTGTCTGTTATATAGCTGTATATTGTTCCGCTAGTCACAGAACTGTAATTCTGAGTTACTTCTCTACTAGACCTTTCATTACTAGACCAATAGAAGAGACCATAAAAGAGGGGTTACCGCCTGGTATAAGGTAATTCAACTGACGCGCTTATCCAGAGTGACTTACAGGAGTAATTAGGGTTAAGTGCCTTGCTCAAAGGTTCATTGGAAGATTTTTCACCTAGTCTAATCGGGATTCAAACTAGCAACCTTTCGATTACTGGCCCAATGATCTTAACCGTTAGGCAACCTGCTGCCCTATATATTAAGGGTTTGATTCCAAAATGCGATATTTACATTTTCTGAAATTTTGGTGAATCAACTTTAATTAAAAATGCATATTGTGAAAGAGATAGAGCTGTTGTTTTTTTTATCTTACCATGACATGGGCTGGTGAAAAGACAGATATGATTTGGTATCTTACCATGACATGGGCTAGTGAAAAGACAGATATGATTTGGTATCTTACCATGACATGGGCTAGTGAAAAGACAGATATGATTTGGTATCTTACCATGACATGGGCTAGTGAAAAGACAGATATGATTTGGTATCTTACCATGACATGGGCTGGTGAAAAGACAGATATGATTTGGTATCTTACCATGACATGGGCTAGTGAAAAGACAGATATGATTTGGTATCTTACCATGACATGGGCTAGTGAAAAGACAGATATGATTTGGTATCTTACCATGACATGGGCTAGTGAAAAGACAGATATAATTTGGTATCTTACCATGACATGGGCTAGTAAAAAGACAGATATGATTTGGTATCTTACCATGACATGGGCTAGTGAAAAGACAGATATGATTTGGTATCTTACCATGACATGGGCTGGTGAAAAGACAGATATGATTTGGTATCTTACCATGACATGGGCTAGTGAAAAGACAGATATGATTTGGTATCTTACCATGACATGGGCTAGTGAAAAGACAGATATGATTTGGTATCTTACCATGACATGGGCTAGTGAAAAGACAGATATGATTTGGTATCTTACCATGACATGGGCTGGTGAAAAGACAGATATGATTTGGTATCTTACCATGACATGGGCTAGTGAAAAGACAGATATGATAAGGTATCTTACCATGACATGGGCTAGTGAAAAGACAGATATGATTTGGTATCTTACCATGACATGGGCTGGTGAAAAGACAGATATGATTTGGTATCTTACCATGACATGGGCTGGTGAAAAGACAGATATGATTTGGTATCTTACCATGACATGGGCTAGTGAAAAGACAGATATGATTTGGTATCTTACCATGACATGGGCTGGTGAAAAGACAGATATGATTTGGTATCTTACCATGACATGGGCTGGTGAAAAGACAGATATGATTTGGTATCTTACCATGACATGGGCTGGTGAAAAGACAGATATGATTTGGTATCTTACCATGACATGGGCTAGTGAAAAGACAGATATGATTTGGTATCTTACCATGACATGGGCTAGTGAAAAGACAGATATGATTTGGTATCTTACCATGACATGGGCTGGTGAAAAGACAGATATGATTTGGTATCTTACCATGACATGGGCTGGTGAAAAGACAGATATGATTTGGTATCTTACCATGACATGGGCTAGTGAAAAGACAGATATGATTTGGTATCTTACCATGACATGGGCTGGTGAAAAGACAGATATGATTTGGTATCTTACCATGACATGGGCTAGTGAAAAGACAGACATGATTTTGTTCAAAATATATTGCAAGGTCATTTTATTTTAGAGAGATAAAATGTGGTAACTGACCGACTTTTTGGTTACTGGCCCAACACTCTTAACCCCTAGTCTACCTAGCTATTTGGTGACAATGGATAGTTTCTGGTACTTACCTCAAATATTTCAAGTGTACAAACCTACTCTTGTCTCAATGATTCTCAAAGAAACTAAAATGTAATGAATATGCTATTATGAGTTAATTGCCATTTTAACAATTTCAAACTAACTACCTGCTAAATACCAGGACGTAAAATAAAAGGTTACCAATAGAGTATTAGTAATAGGTGCTTAAATGTAGTACACTTTATTCACAAGTCTTACTTTTCTCACAGAAGGTTCCGGTCCATCCAGAGGAGCAGGTGCAGGCTCCACTGACATGGTCACACAGAGCCCCGTGCTGACACTGACAGTCCAGGGCACAGCTCCAACCATAGCTGCCCTCCACACACACTGTGGGAACAGGGGAGAGACACATGGACAGCATCAGACAGAGATATTACCAGCCAAAATATATACGCATTTGCTGCTGTAAGGACATGTGTTTTGTCACAGCACAAATATTGTCACAGCAAAGTAATCCTGCAGCAACAGAATTTTAACGTGTAGTCCATCATTTTGCTTGATCGATGGTTAGGCTATTAGCTGGCCAAAAGTAGGCTACAAGAAAAGTGCAATACAATTAATATAACCGTGTGTTAGCATAAGTTTTCAGTGAATTTATGTAAATCACAAAGCTCATCTGCAATTCCTGTGGTGCAGGAAAATTCTCATCAACAAAAGAGTGATCAAATTAAGATCCTACATCTGTAGAACACTTGCTTGAGCCAGATCTGGTCCAAAGATGTGCTACAGTGTATTACCTAAAGATGGCAGAATTTCCAAAGAAATGTCTTACTCTGTTCACAGTGGTCTCCAGTGAAACCAGCCTCACACACACAGCGTCCAGTCACAGCATCACAACTCAGGGCTCGGTCTGCACACTGGCACCTGTTAGAGCACCCAGAGCCCCAGGACCCCTCCTCACAGGCTGTGGAGACACGCACACACACACGCACAACATGTCGTTTTCTTTACCAACCTGGGTGTGTGTGTGTTTTGTGTGTGTGTGGGCGCGCACCTGCCTGTGTGTATGTGTGTGTGTGTGTGTGTGTGTGTGTGTGTGTGTGTGTGTGTGTGTGTGTGTGTGTGTGTGGGCGCGCACCTGCCTGTGTGTATGTGTGATAGTGGTGCTTACACGTAGTGCAGTCGTGTCCTGTTCGGCCCGGGGGACATGTACAGTGTCCGGTGACAGGGTCACAGCTGGCATCAGGATGACAGACACAAGCACTCACACAGCCTGGCCCATAGGACCCTGTTGGACACACTGTGAAGCAGAGAAATAGCCAGGGTGAAATATAACACAGTATATCATAAGGTCTTTCTCTCTCGCAGTCTCTCTCTTTCCTTTACCCTCACTTTAGCAAGACTGTAGACGGTTGCCGTTTATTTGTTTCACTCACCAGTCTGGCAGAGTTGTTCTGTGTACCCAGGGTTACAGTCACAGACTCCTGTCTGCGTGTTGCAGGAAGCGCCGTTCTCACACGCTCTACATGGGAACTGGCACTTCAACCCCCATAATCCCTCTGGGCAGTCTACGGGGGGAGGGAAAACTCAGGGCTATAGCTACTGACCAGTTATAGACCAGTTTTGGTGGTCAGGTCATTTGGTCAGGATAAGCCCTAATTGAGATGTATGACCATCAAGACCACATGGTTTAACTGACTTCAGGTCATTGGTTTAAGAGCAGATGAAGAGCAGGTCTGATTGGTGGACCGATGTCTTCCAATACTGCTGTACTGTTTGAATTTAGATCCTCACCCCAGATTTGAAAAACAGTGAGGGACAATATGGAAGGAACGGCACGATATTTAAGTGAAAGATAAATACAGTATAATAATGAGTAATAATACATTTAACAGTAATACAGGTATTAAATACTGAGTTATGAAGCATTCTAACTACCTTGTTGACAGGCCTTTCCTGTCTTCCCAACAGGGCAGATACACTGTCCTGTCACGGGGTCACAGGGTGCTCCTCCACACACACACGTTCGGAGGCAGTTCTCCCCGAACTGACCAGCCCTGCAGGCTACATACAGATACACAGAGGACGACATGATGGAGGGAGAAAGAGAGAGACAGATAGAGACAGAGAGAGACAGAGAGAAAGGGTTACACAAACCTTTCTTCATTTCCTGTATATCTCCCTCGTTGGGATCGTGTGCAGTAGCAAGGCGATCTCAAAGTGGACTGATGTTGCATGGCCCCCTTTCACAACCTCGTGTCAATTCAAAGCTAAACAAAACCATAAAGAGATGCATGATTTGTTTGCTTTAATAAAAGGGAACCTCATGGAGGTCTGGACAATGCATTAGCTCTAAAATAACCCCTCCATGTTAACTTGTCCGGTCTGTAGGGAGACAGAGTTATGATTTAAACAGAGCTCCTGAACGTTCTTTAATATGTCTGGACCATAGGAGAGACTAACGCTACTGAAACGTTCCACTGGTCTGTAGAGCAAGATGCCAGAAGAGGAACACTATTGAAGCCTATTGAGCAAACTAACACACACATGTACGCATACGCACGCAGGCACTCACACACTCCCATTCATATTTCCACATTCATGAGGGAACAGTACAACATCGCTCTCTCTGAATGTAAGGTCAGGAGTTGTTCCTGAATGGACCAGGAAACACTCCTGTCCCTAGCTACATGCATTGTGGTTGGGGAGTCTCCTCCACAAGGGGGTTGGCTCACCCAGCTGACACAGGTTCCCATGGAGCCCTGCAGGACACCTCCAGGTGCACTCTCCACTCCTAGGGTCACAGGTCGCCCCACCTGGACAGTCACACTGCTGCCCACAGCCACTACCATAGAACCCTGGATCACACTCTGGAGAGAAACACACACACGTACACACACACACACACACACACACACATACATAAACACAGGAGAGGAGCTTCACTATCATCCAGACAACCATGAAACAATGTCATTTTTCTTTTTCAATATCCTCAATATCTGTGTACTGTATTGTCTGAGCCAGAACAGCTAACCTTGCTGACACTGAGAGCCGTGGTGGCCAGGTTTGCAAAGACAGGTCCCGTTCTTGGGATGGCAGCCCAGGGAATGTTCCAGAACACAGTCACACTCCTCAGAGCAGCCGACACCGTGGGTCCACCTGGGACAAGCTGGAGAAGGGAAGGTACTGTCAGTACATCTCTAGAATCAGGGAGCAAGCTACAGAAAGGGAATTGACATCATTTTCTTCATCCGTCACTACTGCAGTGTTCCTACAATCTGGTCCAAGATACACAGGCAGTGCAGGCTTTTGTTCCAGACCAGTACTAAGACACCCGATTCAACTGAACTGTTTAGTTTATTAGTTGAATCAGGCTGGAACAAAAGCTCCAGAGGGCAGAAGAACACTCCTGTACTACATTAAGATGTCAGTCGTGGTGGCTGCTGGGTACTGTAGTCTAGAAGATATGGGTACTCACGCAGGTGGCAGAAGCGTCCGTACAGCCCCGGGGCACACAGGCAGGCTCCATAGAGACGGTGGCAGCGCCCGTTGTTGGGGCAGTTACACCTCCACCTACAGTGTTTCCCAAAGTATCCTTGTGGGCAACCTGTCAACATGTCAACAAGACACAGAAGAGTTGCACATGTGGTTAGACCAGATTTTGCCATTCCAGCATGTAGCCTGGTCCCCAATCTGTTTGTGTTGTCTTACAAACTCCTATGGTTATTGTCACATTGATGAGACGGCACAAACGGATCTGGCACCAGGCTATGTCTACAGGGCAGAGCCAGTGCCTAATCTTATGGGTGGTGAAATCAACAGGGCCAGCTAAATAGGATTAGCCACTTAAGGCAAGGTGACTGGTCTGTGTCTGGACTTGTACGTGGTGGAGCTGTGACATGGAGTGACATAAAAACATGCAGTGGGGAGGAGGGGAGAGGAGTGGTGGGATACTGAAGTGCCAGTAATAAGGGGAAAAAATGGCTGTGTGTGGACCCCTGTGGGGGAGCAGTCGACTGAGTGCTGAGGAGTGTGTTTGTGTGTGTGTGTGTGTGTGTGTGTGTGTGTGTGTGTGTGTGTGTGTGTGTGTGTGTGTGTGTGTGTGTGTGTGTGTGTGTGTGTGTGTGTGTGTGTCAGTCCCTACCATCCTCACAGAGCTGGCCCTGCACCCCTGGTGGGCAAACACACCTCCCGGTCACTGGTTCACAGGAGCCCCCATTCTGGCACCGACACAGGCTGTTACAGGCCTGTCCATAGGTCCCTACAGGACAAGCTGGGAGGGGAGAGAAGGAGAGAGAGAGAAAGAGTGAGGGAGAGAGAGGAGAGAAGGAGAGGGAGAGAGGGAGAGAGAGAGGGAGAGAGAGAGAGACATTCTATCACTTGTCTTTCATATTATCTTCTCCACATGAGGGTCTTTCTTCGCTTTTTGCATTTCCCACATTAATCCCACATGGTTTGTATAGAAATTACCACACAACCCAGCTGGACCTTTTAAATGGGTTCAGTAAAAGCCAGTCAACATTCCATGTCACACTTCTTGTGTACAACTATTTTATGAATCTCTGAGGGAAAATGTGTCAGTTAGCAATTAGTCATGTTTGTAGCCATGTGGCAATGTGGCAAGCTAGGCTAGTGAAAAATCGGTACATAACACATTCTGTGTCACGTCCTGACCCTAGTAAGATGTCATTTTCTATAGTAGAGTAGGGCAGGGCATGACAGGGGGTGTTTTGGGTTGTTCTATGTGGTCTATTTCTATGTTTAAGTTCTAGTTTGTCTATTTCTATGTTGGGATTGTTTGGGGTTGATCTCTAATTGGAGGCAGCTGATCCTCATTGCCTCTGATTAGAGATCATATTTAAGTAGGGGTTTTTCTCATTGTTGTTTGTGGGTTATTATCTTTTGAGTAGTGTGTTTTCCTCTCTGTGTCACGGTTTGTTGTTTTTGTATATTTAAGTGTATTGCATTCAGTTTCACGTTTAATAAATATGTGGAACTACGAACACACTCTATTTTGGTCCGCTCCTTCGAATAGCCGTGACATTCTGAGAACTGAATATTCTTGGTATAAAGATCTTTACTTTACTTCTATTCCTCTCTGGTTACACTGTATCCAGGCAAACACATCACTGCCTTCCATATCTAACACATGCTGTCATGCAAAATGCAATAGCATGTCTACATGAGTGTACATTATGAAGACCAGCTCTTTCCATGACATAGCAAAGGGGATACCTAGTCAGTTGCAAAACTGAATGCAGTAAACCCTTGAGGCTGTTCTGGTTGCAACTCAATAGCAGGAAGGTGTTCTTAATATTTTGCACACAGTGCATAATAATATTCTCTTCTCAACATGGTAGTTGTCTTCTTCCCAAGCTAACGATTAAAACCTAATGAGATGACAAAAATGGCCATTCTCTGCTATGTTTTCAATCTTCCCCACTGGTCAGGGAAAATGGCCTCATCATAACCTAACTCTTCTTGGTGTGAATTTGAACACTAGCCCAAAGGAGCATGTTTAAATGTATAACAATGACTGATTGTAATGGATTTATCCCCACGTGGCTCCACAATTCCAAACATAATTATATCCCTGGTTCAGGTCCAGCCCAAAGACACTCATTAATCATGCTTGGTTGTGAAACAATGGCTTCTGGTCTCTTTCTAACACAGTGTTTGACAGTGGACATCCCTGGCCTGGAGGCTGTATTCTGTGGGGCGCTTGGCCATTCTCCAGGCAAGATCTGGGTTCAAATACCTAACCCTGAGGACTAACCAATCAAATAACTGTCTGCTCAATAATATGCACTGAATAACACTGAAACTCTATCAGGTGATTGATGATTTCCAAGGGTTACAGTGATAATAAGAGACGCTGGGGAGAGGAGAGGAGAGGAGAGGAGAGGAGAGGAGAGGAGAGGAAAGGAGAGGAAAGGAGAGGAAAGGAGAGTGACTTACTCTCGTTGCAGATGACGCCAGTCCATCCAGGTGTACATTCACAGCGGTCTCTGTCCGCACCACACACTGCTCCGTTCTCACAGTCAGCACAGCTCACACCGCAGTCATAACCAAAGGAATCATCTAGACACACTGAGACACACGCGCACATAGTCCTGTAAAACCATGGCATGATTTACAGTTTTTGCCACATGAGGTTGGTCCAATGTCTGAGACAGAGTATGTGTGATAACGTTGATCGTCAACCAGACGTGTAAGCACTGATTTGCTACCTATGTGGCTGACCAGGGTGAGTTCCCCTCTCTGTGCCTCTTCCTCCTCATCATCACCATAGGGTGAGTGCAGGGCTGCAGTGTACTGCAGGAGCTGAGGGGGCTGTCGGAACAGCAGATCTGGCAACCTGTGGACTCCCAGATCCTCCTCTGGGTCATCCTCCTCTTCCTCGTCATCCAGGTCACTGTCATACAGCGCTGCATTGGGACAGACAGACAGACAGACAGACAGACAGACAGACAGACAGACAGACAGACAGACAGACAGACAGACAGACAGACAGACAGACAGACAGGTGGAGAGGAGACACTGAACACTTTCACATTCAGCACATTTACATTACATCTAACTATACTATACTGTATTACACTATACTATATTATACTATACTATACTGTATTATACTCTACTATACTACACGGAACTATAATATACACTGCTCAAAAAAATAAAGGGAACACTTAAACAACACAATGTAACTCCAAGTCAATCACACTTCTGTGAAATCAAACTGTCCACTTAGGAAGCAACACTGATTGACAATAAATTTCACATGCTGTTGTGCAAATGGATTAGACAACAGGTGGAAATTATAGGCAATTAGCAAGACACCCCCAATAAAGGAGTGGTTCTGCAGGTGGGGACCACAGACCACTTCTCAGTTCCTATGCTTCCTGGCTGATGTTTTGGTCACTTTTGAATGCTGGCGGTGCTTTCACACTAGTAGTAGCATGAGACGGAGTCTACAACCCACACAAGTGGCTCAGATAGTGCAGCTCATCCAGGATGGCACATCAATGCGAGCTGTGGCAAGAAGGTTTGCTGTGTCTGTCAGCGTAGTGTCCAAAGCATGGAGGCGCTCCCAGGAGACAGGCCAGTACATCAGGAGACGTGGAGGAGGCAGTAGAAGGGCAACAACCCAGCAGCAGGACGGCTACCTCCGCCTTTGTGCAAGGAGGAGCAGGAGAAGCACTGCCAGAGCCCTGCAAAATGACCTCCAGCAGGCCACAAATGTGCATGTGTCTGCTCAAACGGTCGGAAACAGACTCCATGAGGGTGGTATGAGGGCCCGACGTCCACAGGTGGGGGTTGTGCTTACAGCCCAACACCATGCAGGACGTTTGGCATTTGCCAGAGAACACCAAGATTGGCAAATTCGCCACTGGCGCCCTGTGCTCTTCACAGATGAAAGCAGGTTCACACTGAGCACGTGACAGACGTGACAGAGTCTGGAGACGCCGTGGAGAACGTTCTGCTGCCTGCAACATCCTCCAGCATGACCGGTTTGGCGGTGGGTCAGTCATGGTGTGGGGTGGCATTTCTTTGGGGGGCCGCACAGCCCTCCATGTGCTCGCTAGAGGTAGCCTGACTGCCATTAGGTACCGAGATGAGATCCTCAGACCCCTTGTGAGACCATATGCTGGTGCGGTTGGCCCTGGGTTCCTCCTAATGCAAGACAATGCTAGACCTCATGTGACTGGAGTGTGTCAGCAGTTCCTGCAAGAGGAAGGCATTGATGCTATGGACTGGCCCACCCGTTCCCCAGACCTGAATCCAATTGAGCACATCTGGGACATCATGACTCGCTCCATCCACCAACGCCACGTTGCACCACAGACTGTCCAGGAGTTGGCGGATGCTTTAGTCCAGGTCTGGGAGGAGATCCCTCAGGAGACCATCCGCCACCTCATCAGGAGCATGCCCAGGCGTTGTAGGGAGGTCATACAGGCACGTGGAGGCCACACACACTACTGAGCCTCATTTTGACTTGTTTTAAGGACATTACATCAAAGTTGGATCAGCATGTAGTGTGGTTTTCCACTTTAATTTTGAGTGTGACTCCAAATCCAGACCTCCGTGGGTTGATACATTGGATTTCCATTGATTATTTTTGTGTGATTTTGTTGTCAGCACATTCAACTATGTAAAGAAAAAAGTATTTAATAAGATTTCTTTCATTCAGATCTAGGATGTGTTGTTCCCTTTATTTTTTGGAGCAGTATATTATACTATACTATATTATACACTGTATTATACTATACTATATTATTCTATACTATATTATGCTATACCATAATATATGATAATATACTCTACTATATTATACTATAATATACTGTATTATACTATACTAAACTATACTGTATTATACTATACTATACTATACTATCATTTACATTACATTCATCTGAATGCTCAAGGTGATTGTATCATTACTATAGCCTGCAAATGTCTCTCAGAGTTACTTTCACATGTTTAAAAACAATGTATAGAAATTCACTGTGAAATTACAGCATAGTATAGTAAAGTATAGTACATCATAGTATATTGTAGCACAGCAAAGCATCAGAGGGGTTTGGTTAAATGCGGAAGACACATTTCAGTTGAAGGCATTCAGTTGTACAACTGACAAGGCATCCCCTTCCCCTTTCCTATAGTATAGTATAGCATAGTAAAGTACAGCATAGTATAGCATAGTATAGCATAGTATAGCATAGTTTAGCATAGTATTGTATAGTATAGCCTAGCATAGTATAGCACAGTATAATATTATGATCAAATATCACTCACAGATGCAGGCTCTCTGGTCGATGTCCAAACGGAAGCCCATTCTGCAGAAACACTCGTAGGTCCCCAGTGTGTTCACACAGTAGTGTTCACAGACAGAACTCTCTGCCAGGCACTCATCAATATCTGACAAGACCACAAAACAATAGGAAGTACTTTGAATATTTAGAAGGTACTATACAAGTGTTCTATTTGTATTATCAAAACTAGTACAATGAGTTATTAGACACTGTCAATGCATAATCATCTTCTCTGTGATCGATCATCAATTTTGACTGCCACGGCCAAATGGGTGCCTAAACATGCCCCTTCATGTCTATCAAATCAAATCAAATGTTATTTGTCACATGCTCCGAATACAACACCTTACAGTGAAATGCTGACTGACAAGCCCTTAACCAACAATGCAGTTCAAGAAATAAAGTTAAGAAAATATTTACTGAATAAAATAAAGTTAAAAAATAAAATAAAAAGTAACACAATAAAATAACAGTAACGAGGCTATATACAGGGGGTACTGAGTCAATGTGGAGGGGTACAGGTTAGTTTAGGTAATTTCTACATGTAGGTAGGGGTAAAGTGACTATGCATAGATAATAAAACAGTGAGTAGCAGCAGTGTAAAAAACAAAGGGGGGGGGGGGCATTTGATGAATTGTTCAGCAGTCTTATGGCTTGGGGGTAGAAGCAGTCAAGATTCTCTAGATCACTGTGTTGAATTTCATACTAACCGTACTTCACATTCAGTCACCTCTGTCTTATACAATAATGTAAACTCAATCCAGAGTCAATTTAGACCAAGATAATAAGTGGATGCTGGTCAACGTATTATCCTCTTACCATTGCAGCCACAGCCGTCTGCGTGGAGCCTGTAGCCAGCCTTGCAGCTGCACTCATAGCCCCCTGGGTAGTTCTTACAGAACTGACTGCAGCACGCCTCCCCACTCTCACACTCATCACTGTCTGGGGAGGTACAACAAAAGATGATTGTTCATTTGGGCACGCAACGGAAAACATTTCAAGACATTTTGCAATGGAAATTGAAAAGGAGCACTTCAAGCCCAGGTAGTCCCTACCTGTTTCAGAATAAATATACAGTACCAGTCAAAAGTTTGGACACACCTACTCATTCAAGGGTTTCTCTTATTTGTACTATTTTCTATATTGTAGAATAATAGTGAAGGCATCAAAACTATGAAATTACACATATGGAATCATATAGTAACCAAAAAAGTGTTAAACAATTCAAAATATATTTTAGATTCTGCTTTTCCTTTTCTCCGCGGTACAACTCATCCCAAATCATCTCAATTAAGTTGAGGTCGGGTGATTGTGGAGGCCAGGTCATCTTATGCAGCTATCCATCACTCTCCTTCTTGGTCAAATAGCCCTTACACAGCCTGGAGGTGTATTTTGGGTCATTGTCCTGTTGAAAAACAAATTATTGTCCCACTAAGCGCAAACACGATGGGATGGTGTATCGCTGCAGAATGCTGTGGTAGCCATGCTGGTTAAGTGTGCCTTGAAATCTAAATAAATAAGACAGCGTCACCAGCAAAGCACCACCACACCTATGTGGAGATCATCCATTCAACTACTCTGCATTTTACAAAGACATGGCGGTTGGAACCAAAAATCTCAAATTTGGACTGATCAGACCAAAGGACAGATTTCCACCAGTCTAATGTCCATTTCTCGTGTTTCTTGTCCCAAACAAGTCTCTTCTTCTTATTGGTGTGCTTTAGTAGTGGTTTCTTTGCAACAATTCGACCATGAAGGCCTGATTCACACAGTCTCCTCTGAACAGTTGATGTTGAGATGTGTCTGTTACTGTTGAGATGTGTCTGAACTCTGTGAAGAATTTATTTGGCCTGCTATCTAAAGTGCAGTTACTTGGTTTTTGCGACTGCACTTGAAGAAACTTTCAAAGTTCTTGAAATTTTCCGCATTGACTGACCTTCATGTCCTCTTAAGGATCCGACCCTTTTTTTCAATTTTCGCCTAAAATGACTTACCCAAATCTAACTGCCTGTAGCTCAGGACCTGAAGCAAGGATATGCATATTCTTGATACCATTTGAAAGAAAACACTTTGAAGTGTATCAGATATGTCTATGTCCTGGGATTTTTTTGTTTGTTACTTACAACCTTATGCTAATCACATTAGCCTACGTTAGCTCAACTGTCCCACGGGGGGATACCGATCCCGTTGAGCAGTGGTTCCCAAACTTTTTATAGTCCCGTACCCCTTCAAACATTCAACCTCCAGCTGCGTATCCCCTCTAGCACCAGGGTCAGCGCACTCTCAAATGTTGTTTTTTTGCCATCATTGTAAGCCTGCCACACACACACTATACGATACATTTATTAAACATAAGAATGAGTGTGAGTTTTTGTCACAACCCGGCTCGTGGGAAATAACAAAGAGCTCTTATAGGACCAGGGCATAAATAATAAAATAATAATAATCAATAATTTTGCTCTTTATTTAGCCATCTTACAACCTTAATTGTTCATCAAACATTTTGTAACTCACCACAGGTTAATGAGAAGGGTGTGCTTGAAAGGATGCACATCACTCTGCAATGTTGGGTTGTATTGGAGAGAGTCTCAGTCTTAAATAATTTCCCACACACAGTCTGTGCCTGTATTTAGTTTTCATGCTAGTGAGGGCTGAGAATCCACTCTCACATAGGTACGTGGTTGTAAAGGGCATCAGTGCCTTAACAGCGCGAATTGCCAAGGCAGGATACTCTGAGCGCAGCCCAATCCAGAAATCTGGCAGTGGCTTCTGATTAAATTAAATTTTCACAGAACCGCTTGCTGCAATTTTGATGAGGCTGTCTTGTTCAGATATCAGTAAGTGGACTGGAGGCAGGGCATGAAAGGGATAACAAATCTAGTTGTTTGTGTCGTCCGTTTCGGGAAAGTACCTGCATAATTACTCACCCAACTCACTCAGGTGCTTCGCTATATCACATTTGACATTGTTCGTAAGCTTGAGTTCATTTGCACACAAAAAAATCATACAATGATGGAAAGACCTGTGTGTTGTCCCGTTAATGCAGACAGAAAGGAGCTCCAACTTCTTAATCATAGCCTTAATTTTGTCCCGCACATTGAATATAGTTGCGGAGAGTCCCTGTAATCCTAGATTCAGATCATTCAGGCGAGAGAAAAAACATCACCCAGATAGGCCAGTCCTGTGAGAAACTTGTCATCATGCAAGTGGTCAGACAAGTGAAAATTATGGTCAGCAAGGAAAACTTTAAGCTCGTCTCCCAATTTAAAAGAGTGTGTCAATACTTTGCCCCTTGATAACCAGCGTGGTTGCTGCACATATCATTGTATAATGCAGAAAATACATGAGAGTTCAGGGGCCTTACTTTAACAAAGTTAACCATTTTCACTGTAGTGTCCAAAACGTCTTTCAAGCTGTCAGGCATTCTCTTGGCAGCAAGAGCCTCTCGGTGGATGCTGCAGTGTACCCAAGTGGCGTTGGGAGCAACTGCTTGTACGCGCGTTACCACTCCACTATGTCTCCCTGTCATGGCTTTTGTGCCATCAGTACAGATATCAACACATCTTGACCACCAAAGTCCATTTGATGTCACAAAGCTGTCCAGTACATAAAAAATATTAGAGGTCGACTGATTAATAGGAATGGCCGATTAATTAGGGCCGATTTCAAGTTTTCATAACAATCGGTAATCGGCATTTTTGGACACCGATCATGGCCGATTACATTTTACTCCACGAGGAGACTGCGTGGCAGGCTGACTACCTGTTATGCGAGTGCAGCAAGGAGCCAAGGTAAGGTGCTAGCTAGCATTTAACGTATCTTATAAAAAACAATCAATCTTAACATAATCACTAGTTAACTACACATGGTTGATGATATTTCTAGTTTATCTAACTTGTCCTGTGTTGCATATAATCGATGCGGTGCCTGTTAATTTATCATTGAATCATAGCCTACTTTGCCAAACGGGTGATTTAACAAGCCCATTCGTGAAAAAAGCACTGTCGTTGCACCAATGTGTACCTAACCATAAACATCAACGCCTTTCTTAAAATCAATACACAAGTATATATTTTTAAACCTGCATATTCAGTTAATATTGCCTGCTAACATGAATTTATTTTAACTAGGGAAATTGTGTCACTTCTCTTGCGTTCTGTGCAACAAAGTCAGGGTATATGCAGCAGTTTGGGCCGCCTGGCTCGTTGCGAACTGTGTGAAGACCATTTCTTCCTAACAAAGACAGCCAACTTCGCCAAACAAGGGATGACCTAACAAAAGTGCATTTGCGAAAAAAGCACAATCGTTGCACGAATGTACCTAACCATAAACATCAATGCCTTTCTTAAAATCAATACACAGAAGTATATTTTTTTAAACCTGCATATTTAGTTAACAGAAATCCAGGTTAGCAGGCAATATTAAACTAGGGAAATTGTGTCACTTCTCTTGCGTTCATTGCACGCAGAGTCAGGGTATATGCAACAGTTTGGGCCGCCTGGCTCGTTGCAAACTAATTTGCCAGAATTTTACGTAATTATGACATAACATTGAAGGTTGTGCAATGTAACAGGAATATTTAGACTTATGGATGCCACCCGTTAGATAAAATATGGAACGGTTCCGTATTTCACTGAAACAATAAACATTTTGTTTTCGAAATGATAGTTTCCGGATTTGACCATAATAATGACCTAAGGCTCATATTTCTGTGTGTTATTATATTATAATTAAGTCTATGATTTGATATTTGATAGTGCAGTCTGACTGAGAAGTGGTAGGCAGCAGCAGGCTCGTAAGCATTCATTCAAACAGCACTTTTGTGCGTTTGCCAGCAGCTCTTCGCTGTGCTTTAAGCATTGAGCTGTTTATGACTTCAAGCCTATCAAATCCCGAGATTAGGCTGGTGTAACCGGTGTGAAATAGCTAGTTAGTGGGGTGCGCGCTGATAGCGTTTCAATCGGTGACGTCACTCGCTCTGAGACCTTGAAGTAGTTGTTCCCCTTGCTCTGCAAGAGCCGCGGCTTTTGTGGAGCGATGGGTAACGATGCTTCGAGGGTGGCTGTTGTCGATGTGTTCCTGGTTCGAGCCCAGGTAGGGGCGAGGAGAGGGACGGAAGCTATACTGTTACACTGGCAATACTAAAGTGCCTATAAGAACATCCAATAGTCAAAGGTATATGAAATACAAATGGTATAGAGAGAAATAGTCCTATAATTCCTATAATAACTACAACCTAAAACATCTTACCTGGGAATATTGAAGACTCATGTTAAAAGGAACCACCAGCTTTCATATGCTCTCATGTTCTGAGCAAGGAACTTAAACGTTAGCTTTTTACATGGCACATATTGCACTTTTACTTTCTTCTCCAACACTTTGATTATTTAAACCAAATTGAACATGTTTCATTATTTATTTGAAGCTACATTTATTTTATTGATGTATTATATTAAGTTGAAATAAAAGTGTTCATTCAGTATTGTTGTAATTGTCATTATTACAAATAAATAAATACATTTAAAAAATCAGCCGATTAATCGGTATCGGCTTTTTTTGGTCCTCCAATAATCAGTACCGGTGTCGGCGTTGAAAAATCCCAATCGGTCGACCTCTAAAAAATATCCTCTCATGTTGTCCTGGTTTCCAGTGGTTTGCAGAAGAGGATGTCTTCCTTAATTGACCCTCCATAAACGTAACGGACATATACCAAGAGCTGTGCCAGGCCCACCACGTCTGTTGACTCATCCAGCTGTAACGCTGTGGCTTGTGTGCAAAGCAGTAATTGTTTCAAAATATCTTCTGCCATGTCACTGATGCGTCGTGAGACAGTGTTGTTTGATGAAGAAATTGTCTGTATAGTTTTTTGGGCCTTTTCCCCCAGCATTGTCTGTCCCAGCCATATCCACGGCAGCAGGAAGAATTAAGTCCTCCACAATAGTATGGGGCTTGCCTGTCCTAGCTACTCGGTAGCTCACCATATAAGGTGCTTCTAGACCCTTCTTATTAATGGTATCTGTTGCTTTTATACATGTCTTACTACTTGAAAGTTGTCTTTTTTCTCGCTCAAAAAACTCCCGTGGCTTATTTGTCAAATACAGGTTACCTGTATTTAACATTGTGTTGTTATTTCACTGAACACTAGATGGTTTAATTTTATTTTTGGCAGCGAAACGAGGCTACTCAGGCGAGAAAAAAAACTCACCCAAATGTATAGATCCGCTGGAAAATATAAATGAACTGTTTGAAAATGTGAAGAAAAAATACATTAATAATTGTATAATAATATTTTTTTTTTAAAGTGAATCACATTTTTATTTGGCATACCCCGACGGCATTGCGTGTATCCCATTTTTGGAATACCTGCCGTAGAGGATGGACTGTCGTTTCTCTTTGCTTATTTGAGCTGTTCTTGCCATAATATGGACTTGGTCTTTTACCAAATAGGGCTATCTTCTGTATACCAACCCTACCTTGTCACAACTCAACACAGCTCAAACGCATTAAGATGAAAAGAAATTCCACAAATGAACTTTTAACAAGGCACACCTGTTGATTGAGAGAATGCCAATAGTGTACAAAGCTGTCATCAAGGCAAAAGGTGGTTACTTTGAAGAATCTCAAATATAAAATATATTTACATTTGTTAAACACTTTTTTGGTTACTAGATGATTCCATATATGTTATTTTATAGTTTTGATGTCTTCACTATTATTCTACAATGTGGAAAATAGTGAAAATAAAGAAAACCCTTTGAATGAGTAGGTTTGTCCAAACTTTTGACTGGTACTGTATATATTTGGTGCTTAATGAACAAGACCCATATTTGATCTGTTCCTTCTATACTCGCTGTAGACTAAAGAATGAAATTGACTAAATGAGAATGACTAAACCAGGAGTTTTTCCTTACCTTATGACCTGACCAGGAAAAACTCTGATAAGCTCTGACAATGATGACCCAACAGAGAGTACCTACCCACACAGGTCTTCCTGTCCTCAGCCACTTGGTATGCTTGGTTACAGGAGCAGAGAGGTCCGTTGGTGGTGTGTTCACAGTGGTGGGAGCATCCTCCGTTGTTCTTCTCACAGCTATTCACTATCTCCATCTCAATACCTGCAAATAGGAGGATACAACCAGTGAAATGAAGGCTGGCACCCAACAACAGTATCCGTTTGCAATAAACCAAAACATTAGCCATCTTTCACACATTAGCTTCACAAGAACATACTACAATTAGGGTCAGGGAGATTTTCCTGATCATGTCACCTGACCATGACAAACTCATCACCTTAGTTATAAGTCTACGACGAGGGACCCAGACTTCTTTTTGGCCCTAACTATGATATTACTGTGATTTTGCCTGCTTTAGTTGAATTTACTGATTGTAAGTTGCTTTGGGTAAGAAGAGCATCTGCTAAATGACTCTAACGTTAATGATCATGTGTACTCACGGTAGCACTGTTTGCCGTCAGAGCCCAGCTCAAAGCCAGGGTTACACACACAGCTGAAGGAGCCCTGGGTGTTGACACAGCGATGGGCACACATGGCCTGGCCCGAGCTGCACTCATCTATATCTACAAAGGATAGCATGAGATACTGTAAGTCAATAGGGCACAGTCACAAAGCACAAGCAGAGATTATATTACAGGGATCCCATTTTTATTGATATGAGGCTATGAATGAGGCTAGGAATATAAGCTAGGTACAACATGACCACTTCCTCTGTTTCCGAGGGGCTGAAAATGCTTCTGGTTAAGAAATGTACTTGTGGGTCAGTGATCTGCTCTTGACCTTTCATCATAGTAATGCTAAAGCACAAGCCTGGTGGTGGGCTGCTCTGGGTGATTATGAAGCATACAAACACACACACGCGCACACACACACACACAAAGGCATGCACGCACACACACACACACACACACACACACACACACACACACACACACACACACACACACACACACACACACACACACACACACACACACACACACAGAGTGTTGTGTTTAATGAAGTTGTCTGAACCCTATAGCCTTCTAGCCACCCCATGTTATAGTAGTAGCTTCCAGCCATAGCATTAATCAGCTTTAGGCCCCACACACAGACAGCACAGCTCCAGTCATGGTACATACGGCCCCAGAGGGCTGGGTCATAAAGTCTCAGCTCTAATGGCCCCGGGACAATGGCAACTCTGATGAATGCTACCTTTGTTTTGTCCTGGAGCACTGATTTTGGAGAATAACAAACGTTTACGTTAACGGAGTGTCAGTTAAACCACCATTAAAACTCAATGTTCACAAAGTTAATGAGATGGATAGAGGCGATGGCTATGATTTTTCAGTGGCCAGTTCTCAATGAGGGCTTTAATGGACTAGGCTTGCTTTCTTAAGAGGGTTCAGGGTGGTGGAGATTTATAGACAAGTTCGTAAAAGTCTCTTTCACTCTAGGACATTTCTGGGAATGTTGTCTGCATGTAACAGCATATTGAAATATGAGAACCATAGTTTGTGTGTGTGTGTGTGTGTGTGTGTGTGTGTGTGTGTGTGTGTGTGTGTGTGTGTGTGTGTGTGTATATATCAGCGCATTTCCAGACATACTGTACATGTGTGTGCTCTTACCCTCACAGCCCTGGCTGTCTCTGGCCAGTGTGTACCCAGGTCTGCAGCTGCACTCTGCTTGACCATCCACAGAACGACACAGCTGAGCACAGCCTCCATTCCTGTCCACACAGGGGTCCCTCACTGACAGACAGACAGACAGACAGACAGACAGACAGACAGACAGACAGACAGACAGACAGACAGACAGACAGACAGACAGACAGACAGACAGACAGACAGACCTTCATGTAACTCAGTGTCAATTTGCTGAGAAAGTTTTACTTAGTCATGTCCTGGTCATGCCAAAACCGAAACCTGCCTCCTGTTCTTTATATGTAACTCTTTGCTCTCCATTCTAACATAAAGATACTATTGTTGTAACTGTAGGGAAGTCAGAGCAACATGTCCAATGTAGTCAAGACTCACACTCGCAGTGCTTCCCATCCCTCTTCAGCTGGTAGTTCATACGACACTCGCACTTGTAGTGGTCGTTGCCCATGTCCACACACTTCTGTTCACAGCCGCCATTCTTCACCGAGCAGGAGTTCACAGCTTCATAGTTGGGACAGACAGAAAGACAGACACAAGAAATGAACAACTTCACATATGACAGACTAGAGAAAAACATTTCTGTGTGCAAATGAAATGATGTGGCAACTGTCAGGAGAGAGGTATTCGACAGCATGGTGAGGTAGTTAGAAATGTAGGATCTTAATGTAATCACTCTTTTGTTGCTGAGAATTTTCTGCACAGCAGGAAAAGCAAACTTGTATTGTATTTGAGTTTTAAAAAGGCTTCTAAAGATTGTAATCTCCACTTTGAAATTTCAGACTTCATTTGCCCTAACAAAAAATGTATCAACCCCTACAAAAATGACCATTAATTATAATAACATTTTCTGTTGTTGCAGGATTATTTTCATGCTGTAGCAAACTAACTCAAATTATGATCCTACATCTGTACTTTCGCTAATGTTGTCTTTGATCACCATTTGGTGAGTAAACGAGTAACCCTTCCTAGAGACCTGTCACTAAAGTGTGAATCCAAAGAAGGAAGAACCATATTGTGGGCTACAACAACGTTGGACCAGCTCCATCTTTTCACAACACCATAATGGGAACTTGTGATTACAGAAAGCTCTAAAGACTGGAAATTGGAAAATGACGGTTCCAGGTTCCAGCTTCTCCAGAGGGTGCCCCGGTTGGGTTCTAATGATCTTTCCATCCGTGAGTATCCCTCTTATGATTTACTCCTGTGCTGAATAAGGAAGTCAGTGCTGGGCCTTCAGGGCGCCTTAAAGACAGACCAGAATACACAGATGGCCTGTAAAATCAGAGGGGGAAAGGTTTGCTTTAACTGTGATGACTTCAGCAGACGCAATTAGGAAGCCAAGCAGAGACACCTCCCCTCTCATCCCCCTCATCCCTCAACCACCACCCACCAAACCTGAGTCTACACACAGGGCTGGAGACGACAGTGAACTTTGTCTTCACTAACACTAATGCTCCCAAACAAGTGATATTTGATCAGGTTTTATTGATTATAGGGAGCAGCAAATAGTGAGAGCATTACCTTTTTTCTACAGTTCTTTTTTGTCCAGCTCCTGTGCCAATACTGTATAGACTGTATAGTTCCCTTAAGGAAAAGCACCTTTAGTAAATCCGCTTTCTCTGTGAGAGCGTCCCATGTCTGGAATACACTGCCATCAGACACACATAACTGCACCACATATCACACTTTCACAAAATGCATGAAGACATGGCTAAAGGTCAATCAGATTTGTGAACATAATACCTAGCTGTGTATTGCCGCTTTCCATGTTGTCTGTTGTCTGTAGCTTGTGAGGTGTGGAAACACTTTGTTTTTATGGATTTTGTTTTGTTGCTTTTTGTTCTATGTTGCTCTGTCTGTATGCTACATCTTGCTTGTCCTATGTTGCTCTGTCTGTATGCTATGTCTTGCTTGTCCTATGTTACTCTGTCTTTATGCTATGTCTTGCTTGTCCTATGTTACTCTTCGTGTGCTCACTGTTCTATGATTGTCTATATTGTAATTGTTTTTAATAACCTGCCCTGGGACTGCGGTTGAAAATTAGCCGGCTGGCTAAAACCGGCACTTTTACTGAAACGTTGATTAATGTGCACTGTCCCTGTAAAAATAAAATAAACTCAAACTCAATAGGTTGGACCTACATAAACACTCTAATTTCCAACGTTGGGAATCTAAAACCTTCTCTTGTCCTCCTTATGGAGCCTCAAGTACTTGATGTAGTTTCCCATCACTACAGACCAACTGGTAGTCGTGTGGTGGAGTAGCTGTGTTCTCTCACATTGGAACTGTGTGCTGGAGACACAAAACAGAGACACTTTCTCCGTTGGTGGAAGTGTGAATCGCGGTCCAGTCTCCTGGAGTTTCAAAGGCAGCACCAGATGTTAGCCTTGTTAGCTACGCAGGCGCAAACCAAAAAGTAGCGTCATTCGAAATGGCAAGAAGCAAAACCTACTAAAATGAATTAGGTAGTAAGCTACGGAACAGATGATGGAAAATGTGTGGAGGAGATTGTTTGGTGAACTGTGCTTGTGTAATGAGTAACCTTGACTGAGACCTGAGTATTAGCTCTCAATGCCTAAACCAATGCCTTTAACTCAGAGGGCTAACTTTAACTCAGAGGGCTAACTTTAACTCAGAGGGCTAACTTTAACTCAGAGGGCTAACTTTAACTCAGAGGGCTAACTTTAACTCAGAGGGCTAACTTTAACTCAGAGAGCTAACTTTAACTCAGAGGGCTAACTTTAACTCAGAGGGCTAACTTTAACTCAGAGGGCTAACTTTAACTCAGAGGGCTAACTTTAACTCAGAGGGCTAACTTTAACTCAGAGAGCTAACTTTAACTCAGAGGGCTAACTTTAACTCAGAGGGCTAACTTTAACTCAGAGGGCTAACTTTAACTCAGAGGGCTAACATCATGTTGAGTTGTGCTGACGACCGGGATCGAATCTGGTCTCACACGGTCATTACTCACCGATGCAGGTCCTTCCATCAGTGTGCATGCGGAAGCCCTGGCTGCACTCACAGTGGTAGGAGCCTGCCGTGTTCACACAGGTCTGCTGGCAGCCGCCATTCAGCTCCTCACACTCATTCACGTCTACAGGGGAGACAGATGGACAGACAATCAAACCTGGGTTCAAAAGGTATTTGAAATTGTTCAAAATTTGAGCCTGCATGGAGTGCCAGATGGGCGGAGTTTCTACTTTTGGTCGTATTCCATTGGTTCCTTTGAGCCAGGCAAGCTGATAAAGGTATTTGAATGATTTCGCATACTATTTGATCCCAGGTCTGCAGACAATATTCTCAGACACTCTCAAAGCAAGAGTGCTGCCGAACAAGTTCATTTTAATAGGAGTAGGTTGTGCCAGTGAATTCCCTCTATGGGCATTGATGAAGGAAGTTTGAAGGAATGCTTTATTATGATGGAATAATACACAAACCTTTAGACAACATTTGTGACTTGAGCACTCTAACAGACATGAACCAAAAAAGAACCACATTTATTAGGAGGCTAACATGTGTGTTACAGTATGTGTCCCAAATGGCAACCTATTCCCTATATAGTGCACTACTTTTGAACAGAGCTCTATGGGGCCTCGTCAAAAGTAGTGCACTAAATAGGGAATAGGATACTATTTGGGATGTAGTGTTTTCATGGGTGTTCCAGAGGAGAGTGTTAAGGCCCAAGTTATAGCGATGCTTGTCATGACCCATGACCGTGTCACACTTAGGAATGCAGTAAAAATGTTCCGGCACTGAAGTTCTTTTTTTGTTTGACAACAATCTCTGTGAAGCATATTGGACGCTGACGCAATAATAAGGTTGGCTTGATGATGGAAGTGATGACTTCACGAGAGACTGTTTCAGGAACACAATGTTTATGACCCCTTTATAGACTAACACACCACTTTGATACAATTAAATCAACCATTAATATTGAATCACCAATTGGACACACATTCTCTTCATCAGTGCGTACAGCGCTTTGCTGTTAACTGTAATGACTAGGACCAGGAGTATGTTCTTACCACATGACCTGATTAGGAAAAACTCATGGGCCCTACTTATAGCCCTCTGAATTGGAGTGCAGAGTTCTTCCTCAAGCCCTAGTAATGATGATTCCCCACTGACACTCTTTCAACACAGGTTGTCTACTATGCAGCAGAACTGAGTGTTTAGGACCATTCAAGAACCATTCTGGTACATCTAGACATATGTTCCATGTTGTTCCATGTTGTTCCATGTTCTAGGTAGCAGATGCATGATGAGGAGACAACATACCTGAGTGCTCCTCCAAGGACAGTCAACGTTTACTACCCATTTGGAGAACACAAACGAGTCGAGCTGTTTCAACTACTTTCTGGTTCCTGCTAATCCCTAGTGGGATTTGCACTGCAGACTACTACTGGTGATGACAGTAGCACTGATACAGAGTCAGATGTATTTTCACGCCCCGCTAATGGTTTATCTTATGATTGGGGCTAAGGTAATCTGATACCAGATCTGGGGTTAAGGGCATTCTCTATTCAACACAGCAGTCTCAGCTCGTGGGAATGTCCTCATAGTGAACTAAATGCTACTTTAATTAGGTAACCTCCACTAGAAGAGGCCAAGAGGGGGTCAAAGAGGAGGGCTGTCCGCCGTGTAAGGAGCCTTTTCATAACCGGCGCATAGATTGTGATCAGGTTCAAGGACTGAGAAGTCACATGCCAATCCATTTAGAAGGTTTGGAAGGTAACATATTTAAGGTTCGTTGTGTGAGAGGATTTCAGCAGGATACAAAGGGCATCTTTCATTCAAACGTAACGCTGAGACTCTGGGAGTTGGGTTGGGGGTTGAATGTCGTCTGAATGTTATTGTGTGGCAGTCTTGACCTGAGCAGAAGAGGCTGGGTCTGCGTGAGAGGCTGACACCCATGTCTGTCTCAATGGTCGCCTGACAGCTGTTTGGGGAGGTGTCCGCCCATCCCCCGCATCTCAACTCCAAAACGCCACTCTCCTAGGATTAACACCATCCTATATGTGGAGGGTTGCAGACAGAAACATTTAGCCCTGGAATGGTCAGTTCCAGAATCAAAAGGGTTTGTTATTTGCCCTCGAAAGCTGTTACAGAGCACACTAGCCCTGGAACATGGCTCCTACAGACTCCTACACGATTTCTGAGATGTCTTCAGTTTATCTCTTCGCTGGTGTACAGTGATCAAACCCTCACTAGATAGTGACACCGTCCCATGTCAGGAGTCAAAGGTTAAGGGCACCTGTTGACACCTGCACCCCCAAAGAGCAACAGGGCAACACTGTCAGCTAACTCAGACAACTCAGCTAACTCAGCATGTTTCTGTCAGAACAAACAGGCAGGGTTTTGATTTTACTGGTTGACCAGATCTCCATCCCTGTACAGATTGTGTTCCCTGTGTGTATGTGGTCTGCTAAGCTCTTTTGTGTCTCTGACTCTTCCTGTGTCTCTGTCTGAAGTGAGGAAAACGGCACAACACAGAGCCTGCTAGAGGACATTTGTGGATGACCTACGCCCGATCCTCGAGGAGCATTTTAAGGTTTAAGGTTTTAAGGTTTAAGTCCTTCTATGCCCTCCTGACCACCACACCCACCCAGGAGGCCCAGCTCATCCCTCTTTCTCACCCTGACAGGCCTTGCCATCCGGGCCCAGTCGGCTGCCCTCGGGGCACTTGCAGTAGAAGCTTCCAATGGTGTTGCAGCAATGTCCCTCACAGCCGCCGTTAGCAGTCGAGCACTCGTTGACATCTGGGGAAGGAAGGAAAGCCAGAACCTCAGTTTTTATAGCCTACAAACTGCAATGTAAGCAAAACTGAACCCAAATCCATTGTAAACTGTGGAGCTTTGGAGCTTCTCCTTCTTTGGTTGAATCATTCCCCTCTGTTTTTTGTAAGACGTTTTTCTCTCTCAAGCATAAAGGAAGTCTCTCCAAACTTTCAGTGAGTCCATTTTCTCACCCTGACTTTCTAGATGTCCCAGTGGTCCAACAAAGGGCCATCTTTAAGACAGACCCAGCTTTAAGACAGACCCAGCTTTAAAACAGACCCAGCTTTAAGACAGACCCAGCTTTAAGACAGACCCAGCTTTAAAACAGACCCAGCTTTAAGACAGACCCGCTTTAAGACAGACCCCGCTTTAAGACAGACCCAGCTTTAAGACAGACCCGCTTTAAGACAGACCCAGCTTTAAGACAGACCCCGCTTTAAGACAGACCCAGCTTTAAGACAGACCCAGCTTTAAGACAGACCCCGCTTTAAGACAGACCCAGCATTAAGACAGACCCCGCTTTAAGACAGACCCCGCTTTAAGACAGACCCTGTAGTGCTTTGATGACTTTGTTTCTAGAGAGAAAAACTAAACCATGTCCTATTCTCAGTCCTGTTGTTCATCTGCTGGGGCCAATGTAGCTGGAAGCAAGGCATAAGGAACAGGGGAAGCTAGCTACATAATATAGCTTACATATGCCATACACTTTGGTGAGGAAGAGCACGGCAAACTCTTGTTTTGAGGTTCAGAGTCAGTGTAAAACAGGTTAAAGCTAAAGGGTAAAGCCAAAGAGCACTCCTTTCATCACTCCACAGACAGATGCTTGGACTTAAATTGCAGTCATTACTTTGCATGTGAATGTAAACAGGTACTTCCAATTAAATGACGATGCTGACAGAGTCAGTCAGGCATGAGCACTGTTTTCATCCTCTTCACATTTTCTCGCTTTCTTTTTTTCTCTCCTCTGAAATGGTTTCCAGCTTGTTGCTGCCTGGTTGTTTACCCCTTGTTCTCTTACAGTGAGGAAAAAAAGTATTTGATTCCCTGCTGATTTTGTACGTTTGCCCACTGACAAAGAAATTATCAGTCTATAATTTTAATGGTAGGTTTATTTGAACAGTGAGAGACAGAATAACAACAAAAAAATCCAGAAAAATGCATGTCAAAAATGTTATAAATTGATTTGCATTTTAATGAGGGAAATAAGTATTTGACCCCTCTGCAAAACATGACTTAGTACTTGGTGGCAAAACCCTTGTTAGCAATCACAGAGGT